>NW_017259239.1:720987-736266 GCF_001594045.1 Atta colombica | reverse complement strand
TTAACACTTGGATATATATAAAAAAATTTAACATAAAAATTTTAACAAAAACTGATTTTAACATAAATATGAAACGTTTTTTTTGTACCGTACCTAACTTTTATACGTATGGAAATGTCGATATAATATTATTAGTTTTCATTGTATAAATTAAAAAAATTTTTTTATTTTATATATATATAAATTTTTACTTTATTTTTCGAAAACATATATAAACCAATCAAGGACATTTTTAAAAATTCAATAACAATAACAATAAAAAAGAGAGTCGATTTTTAAAAATATAAACGTATAAAAATTATTAATAGGAATTAAATACATACATAATAAAAAACTGAGATATTATTATATGTTTCGGTTCTTAGATTGAGCTATCTTCAGATATCCTCTTCACACTAAAATTAGTTACCATCGTCAGAAATAAAATCATGACATAATGTGTTTCAAAATATAAATTAATTTCTAAAGTCTCCTTAATGATACAAAATGGTTGGATATAACAGGGCAATAGGAGTCAAGCAAGTAATTCTTATGCAAATCAATACGGTTAATAAAACAACTTCAATAATAATTAATCCGCTTACATGTTTCGGCTCACTTTTGAGCCATCCTCAGAAACAATATGATGTATTGTAATTGTAAAAAATTTTTTTACAAACTAATTCATTTCAGTGAGCTACCTCCATCTATTAACGGAAACTATAATATAAAAACGAATTCTAATAACAATTTAAAATGTATTAAAATTATTTATTAAAAGTAAATTTGTTGGAGGGGATCAAAAACGATTTATTGTAAAATAATAGAAGATAGCTCACTAAAACAAAAATTCATCATATCGCAAACACTTAAATTTTATCGGTTTAATCAAAAATCAGTTTGATCAGTCTTTGACCATTCAGCGAATCAGTGTCAATTATGTTGAAATTAATCAATAATTTTAATACACCTAAAACATTAATCGTAAAGAAAAAGAAAAAGAAGAGAAAAAATTCTGATATTAATTATAGTCCAAACGGACATCAAAACCAAAACTGAATCTTTAATAATTTAATCTTAATGTAACAAAGAATATACACTGATCAATAATTAACAGATGTAATTATTACAGATATAATATATTAGGTGGGAAAAAGTTCGTGGCGTTTTTTAATGCCATCTAACGGGAAAAACGCCACGAACTTTTTCCCATATCTAATATTATCTAATATTACAATAAATTGCTACTTAATTATTCTAAGATTGAAAACAGAAATATTTAAATATAAAAATATTTAATATGATTTCGAATGCATTAACATGAAATACTATAACCAACAATAAAAATAAGAAATTAACAACAATGTTATATTATGAATATATTCCTTGTATTAATTTTTCTCGAAATACATATTTTATACAAAAAAATTAGCATCCTCGATTTTAATATTAATTTTTTATTAATATTTTTTTTTATTAAGATATACCACATATAAGACAATAAATTCGGATTTTACAATAGAAAATTAATTATTACATATAAGGAATAAATCCAAACATAAATTTTACTGATTTATTAAGAAAATTAATTCGATGACAATATTTATTTATCAAATCATATATTGTACATTTTACACAATATACGTAGGTATAGGAAATAGCGCGGGCGTAACGCTGTTCCGAATGACGTTGTGGCTTACTTGAGTATTAATAACCATCCATTTCCGCAACCACCGATTTTCAGTGCGCGGCTTTATGCCAACTTTTCGTTCATTTTCTATCAAATAGGCGACGCTTACTATTATAGAGATTGACTCTACGCATTCTCTTTTCGTATTCATTTACATTATTATTAAAAGAAGAATCTTTTAAAACTCCTAAAAAATGAAATAAAAATTTATTTTTAATTGACAATTCGTGAATCACATTTTGAAAAGTTCTGTGAAGTTCTAGGACTTTTATTCCATTTTTTGCTAAAACGATTCAGTCACGTCTATAAAATAATAAGAAATAAGCAGAGAAAAATTTATAAGAAAAATTTTTTTGAGCTTCGAAAAACTTGTAAAGTAACCCCGATGCGTCTTGAGCAAAGATCTGTTACAGCCACCTGTAGAACAGGATTCTTCGGTACCGGTTCAATATTCCGGTCCCCAAATCTTTCCTTGCGGCGTTGGAGGTCTCATTTGTGTATCAAAAATCGTTGAAATGCTCGTCTGTTTTTTAGATGAAGTTTAAACCGTCGAGGAATTTTGATGTGCAAGGTTAAGGTCGTTAATTGGAATTAGCATATTTTATTTTTTGCAGATAACATAGAAATTTTATTATAGATAATTTTAGTATATCAATTTTGCATCGCGATTTTAAAATCAAATTTTATGATCAAATTGTGCTCAATAAATCAATCCAATCTTAATTTCATTCTTTACCAACTGTATAAAACAGTATTGTTAATACTGATTAAAGAACATTTACAAACGGTCCACTCAAACTTTTTGTGTTAATTTAACACAAGATAAACATATTATATTACAGAATAATTATATTACAGAGTAACACAAATATTATGTAAAAACATCAACATGAAAAACGTAACAATGGCATACTATAAGTAATCATGGTTTTTCATTAAAATTAATATTTATAATACGTTAAATTAACATGTTTCAAATTTAACGTTTGTAATATGTTAAATAACGCATTTTCATTTATCTTAGAATTTATGTTTTGAAAAATTATTTTTGTGTTATTTTTTCCATTTACTTATGAATTGTGTATCATTTTAAATTAAAAAATATTGAATATCAATTTAACACAAAATATTTAAATAACATAATCACATGTTAAATTATCACTCAGATATATTAAAAAATTAAACACAAAATTTTAATAAGGATTTGAAAGAATCGTTTCTACACAAATACAAAATGTGTATCATATTAATAATCTAAACAAATAACCGAGTGGGAAAAGCAAATTTTTGAAGATACGATTTTAAATTGCATAATAATTTGCATGAATATCGAAAGCTATGTTAGGGTAAAATAAAAATATATATGTTTATATAAAATATATAGCAATTTTCTGCTAATTTGCAAGACTCTGCTAATTTGCAAGACTCCCGGTATCGTCTGAAGGTGATAAGGCTGGGACATATCCCAATCGCCGTTACATATCCCAGTAACACGGAAAGTCTTGCAAGTGCTCGATTGAAGCAATCCGGCGTGCTATCAGCGTATGAAATGGAAACGGGTCTCGATTACGACTATCCAAGAAACAGGCTCCGATCTCTGGGTACGCGTCAGTCACAGTATCTTCGCGGATAATAACGGAAGCTTTCCTGATTTACGAAAGAGACCTCGTTATATCACCGTCTTCATGGCTATGGACATCGGTCGAATATATGCAGAATGCAAGCATGACAGGAAGTGACAGGAGGAGGGAGATCGTGATCGCTCGTTTCGTTCGTCGTTTGAAGCGGAAATGGAATAGAATCGCCCGTCACTCGTTCCAACCAATTGGGTTGTAAATCCAGGCCGAGATCACCTGTTATAAGGCAGCAGCAACACGGCGAGTCTAGATCTCTGTGCATGGAGAAAAATGTAAAATACTCGTAATATGTGCTAGAATTCTAGTAAATTTTCTGGAATAGCAGGTTTATGTAGAAACAGAGTCCGTTTGTATAATTATATAATTTAATTTACTTTTCTAATAAATGAGCGATTACCAAAGAGTCATATATTGTTAGATTCCATTTTATATTTCCTAATTAAATCTGTAAATTATTATATATCTCAATAGAATTTACTTTGTCGACAAGTATTTTTGCCTTTAGCAAAATTTATTTTACTAAAAAATACAAATGTATAAAAGTCTTGAAAATTGTTTGTGTTTACAGTCTTTTGAATAGTACGATTTATTTTGCTGTAAAGTAATAATCATTTGAATTGAGATTTACTTATAATTGTAATGTGCTTTCTACATCTCAGATATTTTTACTGTCAGGCAAGTAAAGTCATAAATTCGGCAAAAAAAATCAGAATATTTTTACAAGTCTTGTAAGGTAAAAATTACTCGACCATTTTTCTTTGTGTATAGATTGATTCGTGCGACTCAGCATCACGTAGATTGTCGGCGCTGCCACACAAAAATAGATCTCACGCATTGTGCGCGATATTGTTTAAACTCTTTGACGTACACCAGAATAAGAAAATACACCGTGTCTTCGAAAATTTGCTTTTCCTGCTCGACTGTTTGTTTAGATTGTTAGTATGATAGTAGTATATTTATTCCACTTCACATAAAACAAGTGGACTAAAAAAGAAGACAAAAACTTATTAAATGTTTTTTTCCATACTTTTCTACTTACTTACTATGGCAAGGTGAATCATAATATAATTGTATGATAATTAGAGACTGCTTGCATAAATCTGTATTTTAAAGAGTTGAAATTTATTCTCCTTTGATTTTTCTTTTCTCTTTTCTCTCACAAATAGATTTTATTCTAAGTTGCTTGAACATCAAATAATCTTCCAGTATTAAAGAGAATAAATAAAATTACCCAATCTTTCTATTATTTTTTGAGAATCACCGTGGGCTTCCGACGTCTCAATGCGTCATACACGCGAGTTTTCTCGATTTGCATACTTGATTCGCATTTAAATTATCTCGGTTGATCCCCATGGTGATTATTGCAGCACATTCCCTATTGAATCGATTAAGTCACAAAGTAAGCTTGTGGAACTTCAAAGCGAGCTTATGAAATTCGGTTTGTCATAAGACATAAGTCCTGATTACACTTGTTTTACAATTTATGATGTAACCTCGCGCACACAAAGTTAATTACAGGCAACAAACGTGTTTACGGATAGAATAGCGATTAGATGTTGATCATCTACATCTATTGGTTATGCTAACTGCTCATATTGTGTAAATTGTTTTATCTACTGGAGCAAAAAAAAGAGCTTGATAAGTAGCCTTGAGTGGTACTATCTTTTACACGTTCTATATACGTTCTACATACGTTCTAATCTGTATAATAGGATATGCATGAGGCGTACTGTTAGACATTTCTCGTTTTAGCTATGATAGGACAGAGTTCTATTGAAGATTAATGGAACTACATATAAGGTAATCCAAAAATGTAAAAATAAATAATAATGATAAGGAATCAGCATAACCATGTTGTACTTATTATAGACATGTTACAACATGCAGAACATGCATAATACAGCAATCAAATTTTCTTTTCTTTTATCCCTTATTACTATCATCTATTTTTACGTTTTCGGATTATTCTTCCATTAATCTTCGGGACTTTGTCCTGCTGTGGTTAAAACGCAAAATTGTCTAACGCCTTATCCACATGCAGGTTACGCCTATTTGCACCATAAAAGTGGCTACATTACTAAAGACAAATAAGTCATTAACGGTGACTGTCTCTCAGGAAAAGCAAATGAAATTACGGGGAAAGAAAAATTAATGAAAATGAGACAAATAATAAGCATTTATAGAATAGTGATAAAGTTTTTAGTGATAGAAATTTCGGTATCCCATCTGGTGCAACTCATATCTGTAACATAACGTCGTTCGAATTTTAGGCCTGATCTAAAGTGTGCTTTTTGTTTTTTTATTTTTGTTGTTTTTTCCCTCTTTGCAACCGTTTTATTGACAATCTCTTCCGAAATTCATCAACTTTTATCTCAAGTGACAGAAAACAAAGAGATAAAAAGAGAAGAGGTAAGAAAAGATAAAAAATAAAACACAGGGTGCAACGAGCACATTATGGATCACATCTTTATCCTGTAATTTTTAAGTTACAGAATTATTTCAAATAATCGTATGTTAAACAAATTAAATTTGTTCATAGGATAAGTGTCATATCGATGGCAATTATTATTAAACGAATAAATTTGTTTCGTTTAGCGTACGATTATTTAAAATATGATTGTTTGAAATGTATAAACTTACTGATTCGTACTATATCGTTGATATTTGCGCACAATAATAGGTTATGACCCAGTTCTAATATTAGAAAATCTATCAGACGCATTGTTAGCCGCCAAAAAAGTGAACCCGACAGACGAATACCCGAATATATTTTCAATAAAAACATTTAGTGCGAGTTTGTTTCGAAGTATTAAGTATTAAGTCCGCATAACAGGAATTCTCTGCGTGGAAGCAATCTTATTCAAATTCATGTCGTTACTTCGATGTTAAAATAAATTTGAAACGTTCTGGGAATTCAAATTTAGAAAGAAAGTCATTTGAAGTAAAAACAAAAACGAAATGAGAAACACGTGTACTTTCAAGATAACTATTATCTTCCTTTTTGTTTATTTAATTTTGTTTTATATATATTTATTTATGCGCTGTTTATAAAAGAAACGACGACTAAATCTGGATTTAGACAGGTGGTACTTTTCCTGGCTTAGACTTCTCCTGATCTTCTCATAAACCAACTGATGTGTAATTTCGATGTGATGCTTAATCCAGTAACAAAATGGAGTTTGCTTTGTACATTCTAAATACTTAGAGATCTATTCTCACTAATCCTACGTAAATTTAGCTTGTAATAACTAAGTATTAAGAATATGCATAAATAATAAAAATCCATTGCTAAAATATAATTCCATCTAAATCTCAAATTTTGACAATCTATGTTGAAATACATTATAGTTTAAAACTTTTAAGTAGACTTTTATGTAGATAACAAAAGTCTTTTACTGTAGGAGTGATTTAAAATTTTATTGATCAAGTGCGTTAATAATTAAATACATAATTAATAATTGAAAAATGATTGTAATGAGTGAAGCGAAAATTGCTATAATTAAAATTTTTGTAAAAATTCATAAAAGAATTATACAAATTTATTAAAGAAACTGATTGATTTTGTGTAATGAATTTAACAAAATATTGTACATGTTATATTTTGTCTCATTCTATTTGTTATTTTTAGCATAGCTTTTGATATCTCTCTTACATGTCTATCATGTTTAATTCGATTATGTCAAAGTGGCTGTGTCTTGATAGACATCTCCTTGCATGAATGCGACGCTGAAAATACTTTTTACTATGTAAGAGAGGAGTTATTGGCAGGCAAAATTTCAATTACCCGTTTCGCGATGGATGATGGCTCGATGAATAGAGCCGACCGGCGTGGCCGATAAATTTTATTGCGTTCAATTAGGAGAATCAAGGAGAATCAAATCTCGCGATTATCATGCGTCATTTTCGAATCCGCAGCTACGTACACTTGGACGCAGTTCAAGAAATTCGTGGAATCAGGAAAGAGTTTAATAATACCGGTTGGATTATAGCAGTTTAAACGGGAGAGAGGGTTTAATGGTGAGTGTTAAATCATAGGTAACCCGAGAGAGGTTGCGAATTATATTTGCATCATTCAGTAAATTCTCAATCCTTTATTGTGCACGCAACTTATATTTCATCTGCTTATCAAGACAGTTCAAATTCTTATTAAAAATGAGTATTCATATGCTCTGTACTTACCTTATTTTAAAAGATTTTAAAATAAAACAAAAATATTTTTAATAACATTTTAAAAATGATATGTATATTTTTAATCAATAATCTTAGAATCAGATTTCTCTCTATCAATTCTCTCTATCTATTTATATCAAAAGTTACCGAGATAGTATATTTGCATAATAAATGCGCACGGCTTGGCAGAATAATCTGATGTATTTTCTGTTAAAATTGTATTCCGAATTTCTGTTCATATGTGAATTCTAATTATATTTTTATCTAGCAAAAACGTAAAATTATCACTAAAATTCTAAGAAATTAAAAATTGTAGAATTTGGAAATTTTCTATTTTAAGATTAAAAATTTATGGATAAATTCGTAGAGCGACACGTTAAAAGTTTATAAATCTAGACAAAATAAAAAATTTCAAAAAGCAAAAATAAATATTATATAAATATAGATAAAATTAAAAATAATATGTTTAATTAGCATTTAAAGAATTTAAATTTCCGCTGACGCAGACATAAATTGCAAAATACGTCGATTGACCCGTGCCTCTCGTTAATCTAATATTAATTGACTCAATCGATTTGAAAGTCGAAAATTGATTATAAAAATCAGATATTCATAATGCTTTTGCCGGGTCAATCGAGAGATGAGACTAATTCATTTTGCAGATGAAACGCATAATCGTTCGACCTTCGCCACGGTTGCCACTCGATTACACGCTATGCCATATCGTCAAGGCAATTCAGTTTGATCAACTCGCACTCCTGAATGGGGTTCGACGTGCCTTAACCCTTCGTGCACTCAGCATGTAGCACGAGCTATCAAGGTCCCTTTTTATCGTGATTAAGTCGTGTTAAGCATACTGGAGGACTCGAGCCACATGCGGCGCAAATCAGCGAATTCGAATTGTGAATCGTGCATTACGATGTGTAAAATTTCGAAAAATATTTTTTTCTTAGAAGAAAAACGAAAGTTATCGTTCAATTTTAGGCAATCAAAGAAATCTATCATTCATGCTTATATATGATGATATGATGATATTTCATCATTAGCCATTTAAGTAATTTGTTCTTTTTGATGAAAATGAATACAGTAAAATTTTATTTATCTGTATTCTATTTATACGAACAGATTATGCTCAGTTTTAAATATCCAAACATATAGCTGAGTTCCAAAGCTGGGTACCGTAAATTGACGAAGGAGCTCGATGTTCGACTTCAATTTTCTGAATGTCAGCTCCTATTATCGGAACTAATAATGAGAACCGCTGGAGAGAGAGTTAGCGAACTTCTATTGTCCGAGCCATTCAGTTATCAGAACTATTTTATTTGGATAAACGAAATTCTACTGTAATTCAATATAACTTTTAAAAAAGTTCAAATAACGTGAGTTAAATTTTTTTAATGAATGTGAAAATTGTTCACTTATAAAACATGTCTGTAATTGAACTAAATTGACTAAATGAACTAAATTGCATATGTTATATATATTTATTTTTATAAATAAAATATCGCTCGAATGTTTACACAAAAAAATAAAAATAATGTATCTTGATCACGATCAATAAATGAATACAAAGACATTTTGATTAATAAATATTTAATAAATTATTTAATATGTGTCTTGAAAAATATAATATACGTTTTGATTCACACAATTTTCATTAATATTCGTACAATTTTACATTCCGGTGTATAAAATTATCATAGACAAATCTGAATCATCTGTAAAGGCGATTATTTCCATAAATCAATTATACTAGCTCTATAAATCTAGCAGGATGAAATCAGCAGAATCAAATCGGATCTCTCGGAATTTTTAGTACTCATTAAATTTTATATTAAATTGTATCAATTAATGATAATTTTGTACCGCATTTCGATAAAAATCGTGCCATTGTTAGCTTAATATTAAGCTGGCAGCTAATTCAAAAGAAAAGAAAAAAATAATATCAGAAATACGATTGAATTTATACTATTTTGTATTTACACATAATATACATAATATAGAATTGTTTTTGATTGTTTAGTAAAATAGTACAAATTCAATCGTATTAATTTCTGAGATTATTTTTTTTCTTTTCTTTTATTTTGAATTAGTCGTGCCAGTTTAATATTAAGTTGACCTGCCAAGATTTTTTTCGAAATGGCACACGGTACAAAATCATTATTAATGGTACAATTAATTAGTACAAAATGAGTACTAAAAATTCCGATAGATTCGATTTGATTCTGCTAATTTAGTCCTGCTAGCTTTATAGAAGTATAATTAGCTCTTAACACACATTATATCTACAATTACTTGTGGTTAAGATGTAAATTTTTCTAACTAATTAGACGGCAAAAATTGACATTAAGATGATAATAATAATTGTCGAGTTGTAAAAAATAGTTATGCTGAAAAGAGACACACAATTTACATAAAAAAATTTTTTGGCAGTAATTATTTGAAGCTTACTATTGTCGAGTCACCAGGATGATTGCCATTTATTTTTATAGTCTACAAATAAGTACGAAAAGAATTTGTGTGAAATTAATGAAGCTATAAACTATGTTGAACTGACAATGTTGCGACGGCTGTGAGTTTGTGTACAAATTACCAATGAATAATTAAAATGCGCCGACCTCTGGCTTCTAGAATGAGCAACCTTGCACATTATACACCAACTATAGAATTTTGAATGGTTGAGAGAAATTCATATTATATTTCGCCATGACTCAATTTATTATTCGCTATTCGCAGCAGTTTAATCAAGCGTGCTAATCGAGTTAGCCTTCATCCGCATGCGACGCAACTCTTTTAATATTAACACGATTATTATCACAATGCTGATATTACGTGCCCATGATTTAGGTGTACAACAACCAGTCGCTTATATGCATAAAAATCAAAATACGAAACTATAAAGATTTGAAATATTTACCTTTGAAATATTTTCACGTAGGAAAATTGTTCAAAATATTGCAAATAATAGATTATCTTTGGAAATAAAGTTTTTAATGCCAAGACACTAAACAAACCTTATTGTAATGAGGCGTTAAATACACGCATTGTCATTAGATGTCCATATGATCGAAGATTGGCCTTGATATCATTTTAATTTGTTGTGCTTTAAAAAGTCTGTTTCAAAATAGACACGACGTTAATCCTCAGTTGTTTATGCGATTATTAAAACGATGATATTACATTACTGCAATAAATGGTGTCACTCATAATAAATTATGCAATAATATATTTTTAGCAACTGTAATAAAATTAGAAGTAGTAATTTTCTTAATTTATTGTAAATCAGAAATTAAATTATTACCTTTAATTGTATTTAATCCAGTTGTATTTAATTCTCTATATTTAATATTTTACGCTTGTAATATGACGTTCTTAGTATTTATATTTATCTTAGTCAATAGTTGATTATTAAATAAGAGCTCTACATATAATTGTAAAGTGCTTAATAAATACATATTACACAGACACGCGGCTGTCTGTGGCATTATGGAAATTTTTAATTACACGTACATGAGTAATTAGAAATTTCCATAACGCGATCAACGTTCACAATTCGTCATTAGTTTATAAGAAAACCTTAAAGGAACAAAACGTTTTGCAATAATTCGGAAATCAAATAAGTACCAGTTGTTTGTGCATGATGATTTCATAAGCAGCATCCCGCGACTTCGTCGCCTAATACGGCGGTCATCTATTACCTGCCCAATTAGCATATAGTGCGTTGGTGGTATCGTAAGTTAATGTATCAGTGTATAGTGTGTATAGTGTGTGTGTGTGTGTGTGTGTGTGTGTGCTGCAAATACACAGATCCATCTACCAAAAAAGGATAAAGAGGCTTGGAGCTCAAATTCATTAATTTTGCAAGGGCTTTCTAATAATAAAAA
Source organism: Atta colombica (assembly GCF_001594045.1). NCBI lineage: Eukaryota > Metazoa > Arthropoda > Insecta > Hymenoptera > Formicidae > Atta > Atta colombica. The sequence goes on along the minus strand of NW_017259239.1, from coordinate 724,906 downwards.
TATTATAATACAATTTGTATAAAAAATTAATACGTTATATCAATTCTAACCTATAATTATTAATTAGCATGATTTTCTTATTAAATTGTAAATGTGGCAGTTAATTCTATTTTTCAATTCTATTTTTTATTATATATATCTTTACAGTAGACAAAAAAGTTAAAAACTGCTCTTTTACAAAATATTTTATTATATTAAAAATGTTAATAAATTATAGAGAATATAATTCTCTTTCCAGAGTGCATTTCTTGAAGCTAAAATTAATTTTAATCCTTAAATGGAAATTCAAGCAATATCCTGCATCACTTTGATATTTTGAAAAATTAAGGGATTAAGTATGCGCGCATTGCACTCAATGGGATCCGGTTATTAACGAGGTAAGAGTAAAACATTTTGGTGTCAATGGAACGAGCGTATAACTAATAATATAAAGTCGTTTGATTTGCCTGCGCAATATTGTAATTTCCACACGTGTCAGTCTCCCTTACAACAGCCGCCACTTTAACGAGTGCCACCCATTCTCATTGTCTAAGCATTCCGAGGACTCATTTGCCATAATTATATGTAAAAGGCAGTGAGCTATGAAATCTTTCAACTGGGTTAGTTAACCTGTGACATAATAGCTGAATACTTAATCTCAAAGAGAGGATCTCCACGATTTATTCATTCACGATACATATCTATATTCTTCCAAAAATATTTCACATTAATATTATAAAATAATATTAAAAAATTTTTAAATTAATTTGCAGTTAGGTTTAACTTGGAATTTAAGAATTGAGGAACGTCGTTGAAGAAAAAAACAATTATTATGTTAAAGGATATCTTATTCTCAACATCAAAGATATAGTTTTTATGGCGAATTCCATGTAACCGTATGCGGCTGTCGATATCTGTGGCATTTGGATACAGACTGAATAACAGTATCAGCACCATATTAAATTTAAGCGCATCTGCTTTTTAAGAGGCCAAGTAATCGATCAGCTGTTTCGGCATTCCTTGTATCGCTCCGTCTCTCTCTCTCTCTCTCTCTCTCTCTCTCTCTCTCTCTCTCTCTTTCTACCGGCTTTGACTGGTTCCAGCTCGGGACGGGCTAAACATCCGAATGGTTCCGTTAGCTCAACCAGTCGAGACGCCTGGACTAGGTGAGAAAGAAAGGAGAGACTGTATGAATGCAACTCCTTTGCAAGGACGATAACGGCACGCCTGTGTATCTTTATATCTCCGCGTTGTGCGCTTATAAATGCCATCACGTTAAAAAATAGGCAACGCCAAGCGATAGCTAACTAGTTACCATTACTTCAGAGATAAATATTATATTAAACAATTATATGTTTGTGTGTGCGTGCGTGCGTGCATATGAAACGAAAATTGATGAACATCTAATGACGATATGCGATACTTAAAGCACTATTGCGATGAGCTGATAGTTTGGCATCGAGAATCTTATTTCCAAAGATATCTTTCAAGATTTATATTTCAAGATTTGTATTATATATATCTTTCAAGAATTTCTCATGTATTTTTAAGAAGCAAATAATTAATATATAAATTTGTTAAGACATTCGGTATGTATTGAAGAGCGAGATAATTTCTTCTCTAAAGTTGAATTAATTTATGATAGAATTTCTACATGGATCGTATTTAAGTCTACAATATTTTTCCGGAAATCCCCTCAATTATTTTGCGGATTTCATCAAGCTTCCATAAATATGTACATCAACCGATCTGGTGCACGGCCAACAACGTTGCAGTTGCAGTCCGGGATTCAGATCTGCAACACAGTTGCTGTGCCGTAAATTTAGAGCGACTCGATCCCGCGAAATGTCTTGCCAGAAATCCCGTTATAACGAATTATAGCAAAAATCCGTTATAATAAATATCGATGGTTTAGGCATAACGAAATTTTTGAATTTATGGCCATTAATTATTACATGTATCGAAACTATGTCATCTATCATTTCATTTATCAAATAGATAAAACTTGAGAAATGTCTTAGCAAATATCTGAAAAATTCTTTCTTATTAATATTAATATTAATATTCTTATAATTTTGAAATATTATCCAATGTATTGTATTATAACAATTATTATTTCAATTCAGTCATTTATTCATATGTATTTGAAAGTTAACAATGATGAATCATATGTTTTTTTATATGCAAAATCAACTCGACAAGATACTTACTTATCTTTCGTTTCGGTCGATAAATCGACTCTAAAATGTAAAAAACAAACTGATCTGAATTCCAGGACTCAAAGTTCTACTTACGTTCACTTTACGCTCTTTCTTTCTTTTTTCTCTTCTTTCTGAATCTTGTTCCTTATCGATCTTGCAATAGCATACTTTTAATTCCGATCTATAACATAAACATAGAGAAATATAGGTATTACGTATTATTTTTAATTTTCATGTATGTCAAAATGTAAATTAATCCATTTCTGTGATTAGTTTCAAAGAACATTATTCGTATGCATTTAGTAAATAAATTAAATTTAGTCAAATTTAATACATTTTCTTTAATTGTTTACTTACATTGTTTTAGCTAAATTAATGATATATTGAGTAACAGCAGTGGCAATCTATAGAAATGATTAAAAATAACTTAATTTGGGTATAATTTGACATTATGAATTTAACTATGTAATTTTTTATTAAAGAAAAGTTGTTTTTCTAATTGTAATATTTTTATAATATCTTATCTCATTTATACAACATATAAACATAACATGGAGATACCCTATGGAGTTAATTAAAGTTGACATATTAGCATGGAAAATTGTATGGCGTGTTCGATCATACATCTCGTTTATTCTGTAAAAGAAATATTACGTATGATGTGTATGGCTTTCATAATAACTGCATAATGAACGACATACATTACGATACGTATTACGATATTATTCCAAGATGCATGTCGCGATGCAACCGGTTGCAACCGGTTGTAATCGCCCCCTGCATAGACATCATATACTTCGCACCGTTTCTTTTTTCTAACGGTGCGCAGAATACTCGTAAAATTCCCGCCTTGACCTACAATATCAGATTTAAATAACTAGCAAAATATAATTAACGAAGAACGATATAACGCTATCATTAAGGTGTAACGTTAAGATTTACAACGACAATAATTTGTAACGTCACTCTGTTATCAAGACAATGTTGCACAAAAATTTTGCATAATAATTCTTTGTAATATTGCAGTCTTCTAAATCGCTGCGAACTTAATATTAATCTCACCAGTATTTGGCTACATCAATTATGTATATTAATGAGAGATCTTAGTATAAACGCGTTGCATTTGCACATATGAGTGACAGAGTAAGAATAATTTGTCTTATATAGAAAGAACATAAAAAGAAAATTTTCTTATAATTTTATAATACTTTGCATACATGGTTTTGTGGACATTAATTTTACGTTAATCACTGACGACTTATGACAGATTATACCGGTAGTTGGCCAGAGATTGCAATTTCAGTATTTCATAATGCGTATTCAATCGGCAGCCCTTGACCACATATTTAACTGCATCCGTCCTATTATTATATACTTCACTTCGGCAAAAGGTTCAGTCATTTCGAGTAAGCATTTCAGGAACAAAACATGAATACATTGAAATATATATTTTTTAGTTCATCTAATTTTCAGAATTTAACTTTTGAAATGGATGAAATAGAATAAATATATAACAAGATCTGACAAAACCGTGATAATAAATAAATAAATTATAATAAACATTGATATAAATTCAAACTGAAATAAACTCTTCCAATAAACTCGGTTATAAAAATGTCTATAGATAATATCACTATAGAAATACTTATTTATTTAAATACATCCAAGATTGATATTTAAGACTTAAAATATCTAAGAATTTAACTATAAGGAAAAAATATTATATACAGTACACTATA
>NW_017259239.1:708676-720887 GCF_001594045.1 Atta colombica | reverse complement strand
CACACACACACACACACACACACACACACACACACACACACACACACACACACACACAAGGGAGCGAGAAAGAGTTCAATCCATGGGTCGCATACGCATGTACGAGCACGAATTACCGTTCGCCGATGGGCGCCGGATTGGCCGCTTGTGGCGAACGACGGGCCGACTGCCCGAGAGGTTGATGTCCGAACTCCGCGCCAACATTCCGACTCCTCTCGTTCCTTCCTGGTGGTTATGTCCGCGACTGGTTCCGCGCACGGAATGGACACGATCTCCGACCGAGAACGTTATCCATGAAACGCCAAAAAAAGACTTTTCTTCACTTGCTCATCACGATCCTGGAAAAGCTTTATCACTTTCGTTAACGAGTTACTATCGTGAAATCGACCCATGTCTTTTGGATACACCACATTACATACAGTAAATCACAGTATTTTATAGATTTCTCTCGTCACGTTAAATACTTGTGACATATATTTAAAGAGCTCACTTTGAATTTTTATATAAGTACACTGTGTTTATATAATTACACTGTTAAAAATAAAATGTTAATTGTAATTTAAAACGTATAGTGGACTTTTTAGGATATGCAGAAAATATTAAAATTAGCATTTTATTTATAATAATGTAATAAACGTATTAAAAAATTTTATATCATTTAATATAAGTATGTTAGATTAGAAAAAAATTTTTAATTATAATTTGAAAAGATATTTTTAGATTACATAATTATTAATCGGTAACTGAAGTTTACAACACTTATATAAAAAACACTTATATAAAAAAAAAACGGTTACAACACGTATATAAAAAAAAAAATATATTTCTTCAAGAGAGATTTGGGTGTTTCTCTTATAACATCATAAGTTTGATTTATATACTTGTCGCTCATCAGCTGTTATTACTTTTTCTTGTATAACATCTATTTGTATATCTCCACGACAATGGTTCTCCCGAAGCACAATGTGAACCAGCAAGTGGCGAAACGGGGCCATAGAATGGCATAATAATAGCGATGCAACGGCACATTCGCGTCATCTGCTCAGCTATTAATAAACTCAAGAGAGGACCATCTATTTCGGAAACGATATGTCCGGGTCTGTTCGAATTTGGAACCAGCGTTATTAAAAATATAATAACCGTTGAAGCACCTCAATACATAAATTATCAGATTATCATTACTTTCAATCCGATAAAATTACTTTTTGACAGAGGCAAGTTGAATCTTTTCAAAAAAATCATCTTGCGTAGGATACATGAATGTAGTTCTAATTTCAAAACCAGAATTCTAGTTCTTCTCTATAATGCTACCTATATATGTCATCTGTATTAATTAACATCACTATCGTGGTAGTAATATATCAATTAGAATCTTACACATATCTACCACATTCGAACGTATCGTAATAAGATAGCTGTAGCTGTATAGCTGATAACGTACAGTAATAAGATAGCTGTAATTGATTCACGTTCTAATGCTTGATTATTGCGAGTACCTACCTATTTTCGTTTGCCGAAAGTAAATATAAAAGAATTAAAAGAAAGACTTTGTTACCCTCATGTCGTTACAATATTTTATTTTTCCTTTTGTCATGTTAAGATGTTCAAACACGAGATACAGATTAAATTTCCAAGATATTTAGACTAATTAGATATTTTTGACACGATTCTAACATGCAAAAAGAAAAAAATATCGTCTTTTGAAATGAAAAGGTACGTCTTTTTCAAGAAAATTGGCTTCACTTGTTCTTATTGTGTGAAATAGTACACAGCGTGTACCTACATACAGCTTGTCGTGTCGAATACTTGGAAAATTGAGTATAAAGACAAGAATAGAAATTCGCGCGGTCGCGTCGGAAAGGCGGCTTAGAATTTTAAATAAATTCTCTCGGGATGCGCGACGTAAGAGTCGAACTAGTCACGACAAGGAATCTTTCGTGTTCCCGTTAGGCGCGTTACCTATCGCACGAGAGAAAGTTTTCCTATTTATACAGAAAACGCCGGAAGCAGCGAGTAGATAATTGGTTGTCGAGAATAATGTCTCGAAAAAAAAAAATCAGGCGCAATTGGCGGGTGCTGATAGTTCGCTCTGATCGAGCGAAATCATTAAGAATTTCACAATAATTTAATGTTTATGCGCGTTTATTATATAATAAAGTTTATAGTTAAGAAACTGGTAATGCTTGATGTACACAAAAATACGTACAAGTATTTCGAAGTTTACATATTCGCCAAGTTATAAGTTCATCACAAGTAGCATCAAATTTCATTCAAAATATTTCTTGATAATTTAATAGTTAATTTAAAATTTTAAGATTTTCAATTAAAACAAATTCGATCTGCTTATTGTATAAAATCCCTTTTTCGATCAATTTTATAATATATTCTTAAAAAAAATTCTTTTGAGTACGTAATAATGAGTTTTCCTTTTTGTAATAAGTATATTTTTGTAATCAGTATCAAGAAAATTTCTTTATTAAATTCTAATTTTTTGTTAAGATGACTCTTTATATTTAAAAGAAAGAGAGTATATAAAGATTATGCATTTCGCGAATTTCCTCCGTCCAGATCCATTCTTGGAATGTCAACGTTTTGTGATATTGTGTCAGGCTACTTCTCACTCTGATGAAGTGGACTACAAAATTCACGAAACGTTGGCATTCCAAGAACGAATCTGGACACGGAGGAAATTCGCGAAACGCATAATATATAATTTATATAGAAAGCATTCGTGGAAGCCTCAAGAATATTCAGAAAGAGAGTATATTGAGTAATTGTTCTTAGCGATAGAATGATATTCTTCTGTGCGTAGAATTTATCTAATTTAAAGAAATTTTTAGAATATAATAGGTTTTTTTTTTAACAATTACGCTATTGATAGAGTTTGTATTGTATTTCATTTTCGCACAAGTGCATTTTTGCAAGTCGTATATGAATTGTATTAATAATATACGCAAGTACACGCTATACGCGTGTAAATGAGTTCGGTGTCTTCGTTCTCACCTGTTACAAGATATCGAACGGGGACTATGTTAACCGAATAACGGTACGAAGGCGCATTATAGAATCGTGACAAAAATCGTGTCTCATGTCTCGGATTGGTAAAAACATCAGACAGTCTTGTCTTACCAATCGGCAGTAGGCCTTATATGATGTATATGTTTAACGTGTCTATCAATATCCTATTAATCAGAACCGTTGTATTAATCTCGAGGCTTATGAAGATTGCAATAGAGTCCAATTTCACACGCAAGATATATGATTTTCGCTGAATTTAAATGAGTACATATGGAGGAAAAATATATGTAAATTTCGCTTGAACTAAATTAAACTTGAAAACAATTAGTATATTGATTTATGTGTATCTTAGAGGCACGTATGCATATTTTTGTGAGATAACACAAGTTTCGCGTTCTTTCATAAAATAAAAATATTTCGTGAAACAAGTATCGCGATGCGTAACGGTACTCCGATATACCGTATAACCAATAGAACGTGGTATATCTGCTTGTGTCTGCTGCGTCTGCAAGTGCAACTTGCGGGTCGAAATTTTTCGTGGCGTCGCGTTCGCTGTGACTCACTCTGATAATATTATTTTTGTTGCTCCGCTAATACACGGAATATACTCGCTTGAAGTTTATCTCACAATGAGAACATGCTCTCTATCAGTCGATGATTCACATCATATTAAATATCGAAAACAATAGACATTTTAATATGACGCTCTAATCTCTCTTCTCTTTGTTTGTGAAACACAGAGAAAAATGGTTGAATAACTGTTATAAAATTAATTAAAACTATTCTGACTATTTTTGCCAAACATTTGACAAACTTTACTTGCCTGAAAGTAAAAATATCGAAGGTGTAAAAAAAAGATTGTAATATATTACAATTATAGTAATCCATTCAAGTGATTATTCTTACTGGAAAGTATAAATTATACTAATTATTCTCAAGATTGTAAGCATAAACAACTCTCTCTCAAAACTTTACACACTTGTATTTTTTAGTAAAGTAAATTTTATCAGCACTAAGGCAAAAATACTCGTCGACAAAGTAAATTCTATCATCTATGGCAATTTATAGATTTACTTTAGAAAATGTAAAAGTACTTTACAATATTGGCTATTATTCATCAATCGCTGATGATGAGAAAAGTAAAATAAATTTTACATAAGCTAATGCCAATCCTTAAATGGACTTGCTAATTCCATAAAATTCACTAGAATTCTAGCGCATATTACTTTACATTTTTCTCGTGAATACTATATAGAGTGTATGTGATTACTTGACACATCCGGTAATTTAAACGTTAGTTATTTAAACTCCGAGACGAGACAATTTATCAAGATAGATACGATAATGTTTAATCCGAGATTTCTACGTTAAATTTCTTAGACTAATGTACATGTGGTGTAACCCCTTTCATTTACAGTGAAATCGTTGCTATCTTAATTTTATAGAGCGAGATAGAAATCGTAGCAGTACCTTTTAAAGTTGCGAGTAATTTATATAGGTAAATTATATAGGTAGACAAGATGATCTTGACCTGAAAGTGCACGAGCGAGTTAATAGGATTTAATCTCTCACTCTCTTGAACGACCGGACTCAAGTCTTATAAACTTGTCGCCATTCAATTCGTATTAAAATTTTATTTTGTACCTCACTAATTGTGTATAATTGGTGTAATTGTAATAAAACGTATATTATTATTTATATTATTTAAGATCAGCAAAATTGATGTTTGCAGTTTTGTAGTTTTAGTTCTGTAATTTGTACTTCTACGCAAAATATAATTTTCCTGTAGTCGTTTTATTATATATAGAATAAAAGCTACATATCAGACGATAAATAACATCGTTACAGCGGGTTAACCGCCTTCAATAACGCTATAGAAACGATTGAAAGAATTAATCTAAACGTTTGTGCCTCTGATGATAAGCGAAATACCGGACGGATGCAACACATGTCTTTTATTAGCTGCTCTCTTTGTCAAATAAAGGTAATTAAAGGTAATTAAAGTGGGAATTCCATAATTAATGTTGCAGCTGTGATGCCATCTCTAGTGTATATAATATCAACATCTTTTTATACCGTTGATAGACCGATGTAGGCAATAAATTGTTTCTTGCAATAAATATTTGAGTGAAGACTTAAATATGATACTTATCGTGCCATATCTCCATTTCTTTACCTATCACTTTTAGGAATGGTTTCATTATGAATCATATATTATGTGACAATTCTTTTATCGACAAATCAATTAATAGAAAGAAGATATTGTTGTATCTTCACGGTCAGTGATAATCGAAATTGATCCTCGAAATTGATTCCTCCTCGGAGAAAACATTAATCTTGGCATTTAATCCAATTTGGTAAGTTAGGAATTAGAAGATTTCAAAGATTCAAAGAAAATTAATTATTTTATTGGTCTCGCCCTGAAAGTGGATTTATCTCGCGTGATACTTCAGCACGTTATACGTTAACCATTTCCAATTTGCAAATTTGCGATAATGCCCATTCGAGGTCATGCTAGACGACGGAAGGTTGAAGTGACGAGGGCTTGAACTAGTTCGACATGTGTCGTTCCGACTCGTTGACGTTACAAGAGTCGTACCGCGTGTAACCGACGCGATTAATTCCCGAGAAACTAGAGAACGGAAATTACTAGATACAAAGCGACGTGCGATCTCCACCTCTTGTTTCCCCGGGATGGGACGAGAAGAGCGGAACGATCTACATGTATAGCAGAAGGTCGGCGTAGCTCTCGCCTCTGCGGACGCGGACAGATCACCGGCTAGGCTTCGCGAACAGTCAGTCGGCGATAGAGGTGGTAGTTACGCAATGACCGACTCGCGATTTCCATCACGGACGTTCCAGCCTTTGATTCTGGCCCAGCCCAAGAGAGGTGGTCGTCATGGGCGCCGGCAGCATCTTATTTTCTCTCTCACGTTCCACTCTAATTCCTCATATTTAAAATATCAAGTTGCTGTTATCGTTTCAAAAAGAAAAGGAATAAAGAGAACTGAGTTAAGTATTTATATACAAAAAATATCTTTCTATCGCTAAGAAAAGTGATTATTTAATTTATTTTCTTCCTTTCAAGTAACGGTCTTTAAAAAGACCGTCTTTTTCGTAATTTATTTTTAAAATATACTTATTATAAATTAAATAACTTATTTTAGAAAAAATTATTACTTAAAATTATATACTTAAAACAAGAAATTATTTTCTTTTGAAAGATATTATAAAATTGATCGAATCGACTTTATATAAGAAATAAATTAAATTTATATAAATTTATATAAAGATTTTACAAATTTGATTTTATTCTTGAGACTTCTACGGGTGCTTTCTATATAAAGATTTTGTGTTTCGCGGGTTTCCTTCGTGTCCAGATCCATTCTTGGAATATCAACGTTTTGTAAACCTTGCAGTCCACTTCATCAGGAAACCCGCGAAACGCAAAATCTTTATATAGAAAGCACCCGTGGAAGTCTCAAGAATAAAATCAAATTTATCTTAATTTAATAATCTTGATTGAAGTAAAATAAATTTATTAGGATTCGGAATATATTTTGAATAAACTTGATTATCTATCATAAGTGGTAAGCTTATATGGATATATGAACTTTTGAAATATTTAAAACAAGTAATTATTACTTGTATACAATAAGTATTTTTCTAAGTGTTGACTTTAATATACAAAGTAAATTCATTCAATTGTGAACTTACAAAAATTTATAACACACATCCTGAACAGTATGTTTTATGAATGTTCGCTATTTTCCTGATTAACTATTTAATTACTTTATTTTCCTGATTAAATATTGTCGTTTTCTTGATCAAATATTTAATGACTTTTCTGATAAAATTAAATAAATTACATTCATAATGTGAAAATATCTTGAATCTATAATAAACTAATCTTTCAATAAGTTTTCAATTGTAAAATAATGTTTCCATGTATTTTATGTGCAATTTCTAATCTCAAGTACTTAATTACTTTTCAAATTAGCGATAACGAAAGTCCTTTTTTTAGATTTAATAAAGTAACCTAATTTTAAACAGATTAAATATAAAATAAAATACTTCTATATGTCTATCTACGATATGATCTTAGATCTAATTGTGAGATATATATAATTTCTCTTTCCTTTTTGTTACATATCACATTTTATAGCAATATCATGATTCAATTCGGCATTTAAAGATTAATGTAATTTCCGTGAGTTTACTGATCACAGATATCTCCTTTAGATAATTTCCCGAAGGAGCAACTTCTTTTCCGCCAAGATCGTACAGGTGCCACAGAGCTAAATGAAAATCGAACTCGACGTATGGCATTCCCCGGCATTTCCCGGCGTGAAATTTCTCCGCGGTCGATAGCTATTGTTACATCATTCGCATCCTTTCACAACGTCGCGCCTTATTGCCGATAACAATGGCAGTGAGTACGGAGGGGCTCTGATAGATTTCTTTATTAATTTCGCAAGAGAGATCGAGAAAGTAACACAAAAATATAAATCACTTTGATGCACTCGACAAAATTGATAATCTGCACTGAAAAAAAATATAGTCAATTTTAATAAATGTTTAGTTGAATAATAAATACTGCCAACTAATTATTTATTAAATATAAAGATATATTTATTTTGATGAAAGAAATTAATTTGATTTAACAATTTTTAAATCATTTTTTTTATTGAACAAATATTTACTTACTGTAAGTAAATGTTCAGTTGGCAGTATTGAACTAATGAAATATTTATTAAAATTAACTATATTTTTTCTCAGTATGTTTATTATTATTTTTTTATTTGTATTTATTAGTACTTTTCTGTTTTGAACGACTTCATAAGATGTAGGATATATGTGCCTATTATTATTCATCTTATAAATAAATTCACGATATACATGATATTATGCATTCGATAAAATTGATAATCTGTTTATTATTTTTTTTACTGGTATTTATTAGTACTTTTCTGTTTAGAACTGACTATCCATCTCATAAATAAATTCATGATATACATGATATATATGATATTCATGATTTTACGTACATGAAATATTTTATTACTTGAAATAAGTATGCATTACTGAAGATTCTTTAACGTTGACGTATATTAATGTACATAATCACACATCCGTGTGATAATATTAATTAAAGTTTAAATAACAGGTGCGGTATAAGACCGAGCACAATTATCACAGATCTTCCACACGATGCGATGATAATGCAAGCGGTGTTTATCGTTTCGTGACGAGCGCGGTTCAAAGGCCTCATTTACGATAGCCATACATTTACCGTATTGTTATAGTCAACCGAGACATATACATTCAAATGTACTCGTGGACTTAACGAGTATGGAGATTTTATTTGTAAATCAAAACTTCTCCTCAACAAAAATACTGATAGATAAATAATCTTAATTAGAAGCAAGAATTATTTTAATAAAAGTTCGAGGATTCTTGAAATATTTAATATCAAAACTTGGATCTTAATTTCTTAATAGTCATATTTATATTATAACTACATCACTAGAAAATTATATTAGTTTTAATATCTGACACAGTTGGAATGTTTTATTCAAAAAGAAATGGAAAGAATGATTTTACTGGAGTATCCAAAAACTTAGCTAGATACAGATATAAAGATAATTTTGATAGACTATGAAAATTTTTAGGTAGGACACTCAAACTAATTGCTAGATTGTCAACATTTTTTGATCGATATTTAAAATTTTGAATACTTAGCAACATCTCTCCGTGTAATAGCTAACGCTATTAAAATAAATACATTTTAAATGAAAAAGATGATTGACGTTTACATTAAAAAATTATGTTTCCGAAGTTATTTTCAATAGTCGAATTTTGCTCACACTAAAAAGTTTAAGAAATAAAAATTGAACACTTATATGAAAAATAAAGATACTTTGTATCTACTTAAGAGTATCTCCAGATGATACGGTCAATGTATGTCAGATTGTCAAATATTAAACACATACAGACATATGACATGCATAATTATTCATGAATATAAATCAATTTAGTGAATGTGTGCAAAGTTGGCTTATGCTGGCCAAATCGTCTGGAGGCAGCTTTATGCTGCAGCGCAGCGCTAACATTTGTGGGAAGAGTTCACGCAAAATTCACATACGCGAACTTCATACCGAGCTTTATTCAATTCAGAAAGCTTTCCGATTAGATGAATATGCAATGATTCAATAAATCACGAGCACGTTTTGATTTTATATGTCGTTATTCATTCACGATTGACGTTATTCATGCACGATATTGACTTTATGTACCATTATTCATTCATGGGAATATTGTCTAAAGCTTTTGCTCTTTTATATGTTTTTACAATTTTTGTATAAATATAAATTATAAAGCACTTATAAAGATATTTCTCCATTATTATTGCTATTGTATATTATAATTTTTATAAATTATATTAATTTTATTCACTTTGGATCGATATACGTACATTATATCAGAAGACTAATGAAGACGAACGACTCAAAAATTGAATACGCCTTTTTTTCTCGTTGTAGTTTCTTCAGAATCTGGGCAAGGTTGATCGAACCGCGGACGATATATTCGACGAGCATCTGCAGAACTTCACAAGGCAGCAGAACTCCGCCAACAGACTGCAAAAGGAGTTCAACAATTACATCAGGTGTGTTCGAGGTAAGTCTTCCTGCAAAACTAACTTGTCTTTTCTTTAAATGGCAATCGTTATTTATTTAGACGCACTTATGTTTATCATATGTATTACACACAGTACAAAGATGATATTGTGCGATAAATTAAATGCTTAAGTTTACAGAAATTTAACAGTTAGCTATAGAAAATTTTTTTTATGGAGTCTCGAATGTGTGGTAGTAATTACGGTATGGCACTTAAGCATCTTAACTTTTGAATGATCAAGCGTTTAATTATCTAATCGGCATTTCGAATATATTCGATATTGATTAGAAAGAAATTTATGTAAGCGCTTATTTAACAATATATTCATAGTAATTAGACGAATGTAAAAATTTATATTACGTGGTTAAAATTGCACAGCAGGAAAGCGACGATAGCTATTCATCTAGCGAGTCTTGTTAGCTATTAATATCTTAACTATAACTTCTATATTGTAAAAAGTTGTTTGAAGGTTATTTTTTTCAATTATAAATTCTTTAACCAGCGAATGTTCTTTGCGAATGTCTTATTTTGATATGAATTTAATTATTGTAAAATATATTGAGATTTATATAAAAATTCTTGAATTCCTGAAGAGTTTTCCTAGCAATCTTTTCTTTCTGCCGTAACATCCGTAGTATAAAAAGTAAAATTCTTTGCACATTTATAAAAATAACTTATTCGAATTAACAAATCCGTGCAAAACGTGTCATATATATTAAAAAGAAAAAAAAAGACTTGCATCGCCATGACCTGGTTGCTAAGCTCACGTGGAGGCTGAATTATTTGCTCTGTAATTCCGTACTCTGCCCTCTCTTTTTTGCAGATTGAGATAAATGTGTTTATCGATACGTGTTTAATTCGGCATTGATTTATAGATATGCCTGCAGTTTTACCATATCCTCTTATCTCTTTTTTTCCTCTACGTACATTACGATATAAAAATTATTTAACTATTGACATCAAAATAAATAAAAATTTTGCTCCATATGAGGATGCGATAAAAAGAATACAAATTATTTGGAATCTTAAACGAAATTATGCAATTAAATATAATTTTGTCATGTAATAAATACCGAAAAGATTTGTGCTGCATGGAAAGAATGATTTTTCTGGAATATTTAAAAATTTAGTTTAGGATTATGCGTTTCTACGTAAAATGTAATAATCTACATTTTTATGTATACAGTGTAAACTATGTAAATTATGTCATCTATTTAAATAATCTATTTATCGAAATTTATGTTCTTTGACATTATATTGTACTGCATTTAAGTTTCTATCGCTTGTATATTTTCATTTATATTATATTAAAATCAAAAAAAATTTATATTAATATTAAAATCAGATATATTAATAATAAAGCTTAATTATTTTTGTCTATATTATGTTATCCCATTTATATATTTTACATCGCTCTCTTGTGTTGTCCACATGAAAAAAATTTGTGTAACCTTAACGTAAACAATACGTAATAAAAAAAATTACATGTAAATGTAATCTTGTACGGCATAACCTGATTTATTATAGTTAGGTGCAAATTTGGAAGTAATTTTGTTGGACCATCAAAATAATTCTGTGGAAAACTTAAGCATGATAAGCAATACTACAAAAAGTTTTAACATTCTAACAATCAATTCGAGCATCTTGTGTAACTATTTTGATAGTCTAACAAAATTATTTTAGATCTGTTTTTAGCTTTAGACAGTTTTTAGGTAGTTTTTAGCTTCAGCAAAACCGTTCTTTCCTGTGGAAATCTTTATCGCTCACATGATGGGGAGTTGATTTCTATTAACTTAACAAAGACTGTCATCGACAATCGGGAAAATGATGAAAATGAATTTTCGCTGTCTCTCAATCGACACTTCCATTCGCTATCTCTCGGATGAATGACGGACATGTGAATAACTCGCAGACATTGAATAACGACCAACGCGGCGATCCTGTACAGGCTCGTCGACATCAATTACTGTCGAGAGGAACCAGCGTTATATT
The DNA here is from genome assembly GCF_001594045.1 of Atta colombica. Taxonomy (NCBI): domain Eukaryota; kingdom Metazoa; phylum Arthropoda; class Insecta; order Hymenoptera; family Formicidae; genus Atta; species Atta colombica. The sequence continues at coordinate 709,199 of NW_017259239.1, read as the reverse complement.
TTAATCGTCTGTATATTCGGTAATGTACCGTAGAGGTACATGCGAAATGACCTTTGATAACGCTCTACAGGAAGGAATTACTCTATTACTTCGCGTAATACGCCGCAATCTTTCGTGCTGTTTCAGTAGCGCCGTGTCCGAAATGTTGTGTGTTAATCCATATGGCCTTGTCGCGATTGAATGTTGAATATTTTAGGTAGACAGTAACCCGAGGTACCATCAGCTGCAATCGATAGGGTACAGTCGAAATTGATAAAAACAATTCGTTGGCTTTTCCAATACACACAGAAAAATATTATTCTATTGCTAAGGAAAGTAATTGGTCAATTCATTTTTTTTAAGTTACGATTATTTTTAACAAGGAATAATTTTCCTGATAATAATTCTAAAATATTTATTATAAAAAGAATCCATTATTTTGTCCTTAAAATAAGAATTATTTCCTTTTGAAGAATATTAGAAAATTGATCAAAGAAGCGACTTTATATAATAAACAAATCAAATTTGTCTTAATTTAATAATT
>NW_017259239.1:698568-708576 GCF_001594045.1 Atta colombica | reverse complement strand
ATATATATATATATGAACTTTTGAAATACTTCTTAAAACGATTAATTATTATTTGTGTACAGTATGTTTTTTTCTGTATGTGGATACGATGACGAGATAATTAATATTTTGCGCAGTAAGTACGACAACTTTGTACTATTCAAATTTCAGCAGAAAGTTAAAATTTACTTGATAGTTACATCTTGTTTCGTGTTTCTGACTTCTAATGGCATAATATGTAATTTATAATGCAAAATCATGATTATGATTATTGATTATGTAATATACATATTGTGTTGTAGAAGTATATTGTAATTTACATTAGGCATAAATTTATTATCAATTTTAGATTATTGACTAAAATTATATCAATCAAAATTATTATATTAATTTGCAAGGTAATTGACACTGACGTTCACACGATGATCCTTCGACAAAATCTTTAGGTTTTTATGAAGTTTCCGCTTCATGAGTGGAATTACGCGTTTTAAAAGCTGGAGACCCGGCGATGCGCTCATTCTCTCTCTCTCACCTCACACGAGTCTTGACACGTGGCTAGCAAACACACGCGAAATCAATAGAAAAACGTCATTCGATCTTTAATTCCCCCCACTCGAATTGTTAGTCGCAAACAACTTTTTCATGCTTGACTGGTCTATAGCGATGTGACCGTTTTTACAGCCTCTGCGTTTCGACACCGCTGACCACGAATTTTAATTTTCACCAGAGACCGACTAAAAATCGTCAAAAATGTATTTAAAAAATAGGTACGAAATTCGGAGACGCTGTTTCCCGTTAGATAAATGTCGTGATGCGGTCACGCATGACTTCCTCAGAGAAGGTGTTAATCTCGAAGTGCACAGGATCCGCATTAACAGCTCTTACCTTTTCATTTATCATTTAGCCGACGGGCATAAATACCCGCATGCGAAACGTGTCGGTAAGTAGGTGTCGACGAAGTCCCTCTGTCATTATAAATGCGGGCAATGGTAAAATATGATGAAAGTGTGTCTGTAACGCGTTGCAAATTCGATCGCCGACGATTCGTCACAATTTTCGCAAATTTTTCGTCGTCGTATGCTCTATGTCTGAGTCCAAGTTCCAGATGAGAGAAAAGAAGGAGCTATAATGAGGACGTCAGTGTGCGCGACTCATTGAATCGGGTAAAAAGCGATTATACTGAGAATTATTATTATGGCAGCCCGTTTACCGTAATTTGCACTAACGACGAATCATTTAAGTACATTTGCGCCACATGAATGATGTTGATTGTGCCATCAATTGTGTCTGTTAAAATTTATATGTGGTTATTAAAATTAATTTACAATGTAGTCGTGAAACTGCTTAATTATGCTTGCCCCAATAAATGTAATTATTTTACAGTAAATTTTTTACAGAAATGCGCGCTTACAGTTTCATTGCACCAACTGTCAACTTCGTTGACTCACTAGAAGTCGATATTTGCTATGTGAAAGCAATGTGAAGCAATTTATTTTATTTCATTTATTTTTTGTTTATTTTATTTATTTATTTTATATTCAGTTAGGTTTTAAATGTAATATTTTTGGGATGTATGCTGTAGGTTTAATCAAAATATATATTGTAAGTACAAATCAAATATATATAATAATAGAATTAAAAGAAATTCTTTTGAGAGAAAATTTTATTTCAATGTTACATATAAATAAAATGTCATATCAGTATATAGAAGATTATATCTTTCGTACTCTTGCAATTTGAAATTTTAACGCCGATAAAACGTCGTTCTGCAACTTTTACAGAAGGAATTTGTAAGCAATCGGCTTATCGCCGCAGGTGAATGCACTAGGAGAGGTTTAGATGTAGGTCAGGAAAGTAGTCACCCGCGTCGCACATTTATTCCTGAAGTAAAAAGACACGTATCGCCGTGATGGAAAATCGGCGTGAAAAAGTTTCTCTCTATGGCTTGCGAAATAACATCGTCTCTCCCGACGACCGCGTTACGCGGCGTCTTCAATTTGAGACGTCTTCTTCATCTTCCTCCAATACATCTTTGCCACGCGAATCTCTTTATGAATCTTCTGCACGTTTTTCCATTTAGCAATAATAAAATTTTCTCAATGACAAATAAAATGCTAATGAAAAATAGATGAAAAAAAATTGAGCAAAGCGACGCGTGTATTTCATTTTGCAGCGGTGCAGGCCGCTTCAAAGACGCTCATGGACTCGTTGAATGAGATCTACGAGAGTCAATGGACCGGACACGATCTATTGTACGTGCAGGCACAAAATCTTGACATGCTGTGGCAAGATTTCACTCACAAACTTGCGGACCAGGTTCTTGTACCACTCAATACGTATCAAAGTCAATTCCCAGAGATGAGGGTACGTCCCGTGCAATCCTCGATAGTTGCGCACAATTTCTTTATTAATAATATTTTTTTATCATCATTTGTTTTAAAAATAAAACTCTATTGAAATCACAATTAGAGTAGTATATAAAGTAATAAATAGTAATTTTTTATTTTATAAAAATTAAATAATAATTTGTTACTTACCTTTATAAACAATGAATAATAATTTACACGTAAAATTGTATAGTAAAATTGTATAGTAAAATTGATAATAATAAAGATTGAAAATGAATCGAGAATTTTACTTGATCTCTACAACAGGATCAAATAATGGCTGTAGTTTAGGAAATTAATAATAAAATACGTGAAGATATTACATTTCAAGGATTTCATTGATCTTCCAGAAAAAGGTCGACAAACGCGGACGCAAACTGGTGGATTACGACAGTCAAAGACACAACTTCCAGTCGTTGCAGGGTAATCCAAAGAAGAGAGATGAACTCAAAGTATCCCGGGGGAAGGAGCTATTAGAAGAAGCAAAACGTACATATGAACAACTAAACTCAGAGCTGCACGACGAACTGCCAGCATTATACGACTCGCGCGTTCTTTTCCTCGTCACAAATTTGCAGACACTCTTTGCCGCAGAGCAAGTGTTTCATACTGAAAGTGCCAAGGTATTTAAAGTAGAATTAGTAATAAGGATCAATAAAAATAATGAGAATGGATTCTTTAAAAAATTTTTTTCTTAAACTCTTTCAATCAAGATTTAATAATACAGAATTTTATTTATTAATTTCTAACAGACTTTAATGTGAATTTAATTTGATTTCTCTATTGAAGTATAAAAATTTTTTAATTTACAGAATTTTATAATATAATTGTTATATTTTTTTTCATTCATATTCCTAGGTATATTCTGAATTAGAAGCAATCGTTGATAAATTGGCTAACGAAAGTCAGCGAGGATCTTACACGTTGAAGAAGAATACGGAACCGCAATCACCGAAGTCACCCAATGCAAACTCATCGTAAGTAGATCGAGTCTGCAAAAATCGAAATTATTGCGAAGAAATAAAAATAGTTATAAAGAAAAAAGAAAAACGTTATATTTGGTAAAGCTGCAATTATACAAAACATAGTATTAAAGCGATTGTTACATAAAATATGGTACGATAATAATTAATATAAAATGTAAAACCGAAAGAGATATGTAACAGTTACATAATATTAATAATACTGATTTGTTTCAGCCTAATAATTAATACGCAGCCGGCGCAGAACAATATCTCAGGAGGTAATTATTTTGTTGTATCTTTGTTCAAGTTGAATTTGTGCGCGTGTATATTAATTTTATATATACATATATACATACATATATGTTACACTAACACTTGTATGCCTGCAAGCGTCCTCGCTACACATAGAACAAAACGCGAAATATTTTCCAAAAGGCTTTGAGCTTCACAAAGCCGTGTTGTGGCTCGGCATTCAGTTTTGAGTGTGCTTTCTCTCGCGTGTTTCAGCTTTAGATGATACCGCGCCCGTTGCTAGAGACACGTCGCCGACCACCCAGATAAACGGCAACGCTAACAGCAACGCTAATAGCAACGCTAATAGTAACGCTAATAGCAATGATAACTCTCTCAATAATCAGGATGTGTCGCCGCAGAACGCAGTCGCGCCTTCTAAACGAGTCGAGGAACTGTATGATATTCCAGTTGGTAAGCGAATTCGCGAATTTTTAAACTTTGTCGTGTTTTTTAATGTGCCTTTTTGCTAACGTTATTTGATCTTAGCGAATTCAATTGAAATAATCTTGAGTAATCATTTCATTGTCGAATTTTTATCTTTAATAATTTAAAATAGTGTTTTTAGCGTCGTTCGTTTGCAATATTATAAATACTTGTATAATTCGGTAACAAAGATTCTTGTTATCGAAGTTAGTAAATATGAAGTAAAATAATTGAACTGTACTTTGGCGAAAACAAATAAACGATATTTTAATTGTCGATTGATTTATTTTATAAAGTTGAGCTCAATAAATTGTTTCGAATTTCAAAACAAATTTGCTTGTATATGTAACGTAATAATGAATCAAATATTACTAAATTTGCAATATTGGATAATTGTTAATACAACAATAGTACGCTGCTTGCCCCTATGTGCATGGTCTTGTCGAAACAAGATCGTAGTTAATTTGACCTAGATGTGAAATTAAACGTTAATTATGCAGTTATGCCCACACTGCGTTAGTGATTGGAGATTGTGTCCACATTTGCGTCTCTTAACTAATCAGAAGCTGTTGGCCGGCAATTTCTTTTTGATTGGTCAAGAACGCAGATGCAATCTTCAATCGTTAATGTGGTACGAGCGTTAAACGAATGAAACACAACTTTACACAATTGATATATATATATATATATATATATATATATATATCAAAGTTTCCATGCGAACAAAATCACAGACAGGTCCATGACTAACGGGGCGGACTCAATCATTCTAGAGGCGGAATATGAAAATGCTGCTAATTTCTCTATAGGGGCGACAACAGACAATCTGCCGCCGGGTGTTTTATACAGGGTTAAAGCCACTTACAAATACAGTCGTGAGGATGTGGACGAATTATCGTTCGACGTTGGCGAGATTATTCGCGTGGTGGAATACGACGATCCTGAAGAACAGGTTCGTAATTCTTGGAATAAATAAGACTCGACATGTTAAAAAATCTAAATGTATTCATTAACATGTCCGACGTTTCTTCTTATGATGTTTCTTGTTCATTACAGGAAGAAGGCTGGTTAATGGGTATCAAAGAAGGAACCAATGAAAAGGGTATGTTCCCGGGAAACTTCACGAAACCGCTGTGAAAGCTGTGCTCGATTCGCCATTTACACTCCAATGCTCATCAGAGACAGCGTATTTTACTTTAAAGTAGTTAAAGAATCGCGTAATTAAGTGGGAGATAAAGAGCCGCGCGGTCATGCGAGAATAATATTACGTACAGCGTATATAAGTAAAAGCAAACGGAAAAGAAAAAAGCAGGCGACAAGGTTGCAGGAGGAATACGGAGAGGGAGCGGGGAGAATTCGATAAGATAGTTATGCTGGAGGGTACTGCGGAGAGAATCAATCACCCCAAAGTGCCTTAACCCAGCCACTGTCTGTGCCAACATTCACTCTTATTCGTCAAAACAATATGGGATTGACCCTCTCATATCAAACGTACGATACACATCATGAATAATAATCAAACGACATATTTAAGCGACTAAATAATATATTGTAACACGTATACACAATAAAAAACACACCGCACATACATGCGATATACACAACGATATGCAATATTATATAATATAAAACGAAATCTATATTAAATTAATATTATTTTATGAAATTGTGTACATAGATCTATATATACGATTTAAGAATATTTTACGAGATAACTTTGTGACCACTGGAAAATTATTACTAAGAGACGTACATCTTCAAGTTTAAAGACGTGCGCGCCACTTCAGTAAATCCCCTTCTACTATTTAATGGGAGAAGGGATCATAAAATTTTTAAGGTCCAACTACCTGTCTGCATTCGTAAGGTAAGATTCTATACTATTTACTCGCCTACAGTTCGAGAGTCTAGTGATAGCTCCCATTAAAATCTCGCCACGATTCGCATGCCAAATTTTTCAACGGCGTAACAATGGATGTCGAAAAGATTATACGTGAGAGAAATAAATATTACGATGTATAAATGAGATGAGAGTATAACTTTTGTGTATTTATGATTGATAGTTCTTTTGTTGTTCTTTTGTTTCTCCGCTTTTTGGAGCATCGCGAATTTTTCTCCAGTAAAATCTATTCATGAATTATTTTGCGCAGATTTTATTCGCAATTTCATTTGTTCGCAAATCTTTTATGTACATGTATGTAGAAAATCGGGTAGCGACGAGAGAGCGTTTATTATTATTATATTTTATTACTACTGTTATTATATATATTGCTATAATTATTATCGCTCCCGTATCTATTTTATTCATATTATCAAGATAGAAAACGAATACGTAACAATTCAACCCTAAAACTTTTGTAAACTCGATCAATACTCGTTAGATCTATCGAAACATCTTGTATTCGCATCTTGTGTAATAAATAGTGTTGTAATAATATATATACATATATTCATACGTACATACTTACAGCGTTTAGCATTAAGAGAAAATATCAGCTTTGAAAGAATTGTGTGTCTTTATTTTATCATGCTGGTCTACTGTGCAAGATACGGGACAGTTCAAGTGCCTTTTTGTGAAAGAGGTCACTTGTTTCGAGGATAGATTTAATGTTACAAAATTATTAGACTTTGCAGAAGTTATTAATAAGTTGTCTTTCTTAAATTTCTTCCTGAAAAAAAATATTGTAATATTTTTAACAAACAAAAGGAGAAAGAAAAAGAAAGTCTGTACACATTTGCAATCCTAGAGAAATACTTGAATAAATTTTAATTAATCCTTTCAAACTCGAAATTTACATTATACTATGTGCAATAATAATTATGTGATTATACTTTATCAAACAAAATATTTATCGAGTGGAGATGATGAAAGATAATGCATTTAAATATTAAGAAAGGATATGACAAAAAAATCCCTTTCGCTAATTATGCATTAAATTTTTTTTATGGTATACAAACACAAGTATGTTATTTATTTTGCATTTATGAGACAAAAACAAATCAACGAAGGAAAGAAAAAATTGAAAGTATCAATGTATTGCTTACTTAAGTATATTTGGCAAGATGCTTAAATATATATATATATATATATATATATTGGAAAGAGCAGTAAACAATATCTTTTCTTCTTATCCAAAATATGAAAATATACTTTTCTATCTTGTATAAGTGCAGAGGACTTGACAAAGATAGATATATACGATAAATGCTCCATATCAGTTTGATAATTAAAATGTTGTAAGAAAACTCAGAAAATTTGATTTTTACTTTACTATCAAAGTATACAAATATATAAAAAAGATAAACAATGAAACAATAATAGTCAATAGTAAAATAAAAAAAATATTTTTTTACGTCATTAATCTCATTATCTACAGATAGGGGAAAAAAAAATCTCTTATGACATTCAGATTGACAAATATTTATCAATATGCATAATTAGCAAAAATTTAGCGAAAAGAAAATGTTTATTTTGTCAAAAATAATGTTTAAGCATATATGGGTTATACGTGTCCGTTAGCAAGTTTTTCTTCAGTGTTGGAAGATAAATTTAAATTTGGTTGTTTTCCCACTTAAAGGAAAAAAATCATTTATATTATTTATACTAAAAAGGATTTTAAAGCTTGAAAGATTTGAAATAATGATATATATATGAACATGAATGATCCATGTGTGTCATTTAAAAATTAATATTTTATATATTGATACATAACGCAATTAGGAAAACAAAAAATAGATAAATAAGATAAAAAATTGTCTACAATGGAAATAAAGATTCATTATAATGGGCGCGTAACTGATCATTTCTTTCTATCTCTATTTTATAATTTTTTTAAACATTTACTCGTTACAAAAGTTGACGAAATTATCATGTACATCGATTATTACAAATTTTTTTATTTTTATTTTTGCAAAATTTATATCATATATCTAACAAAAAAACCGCAGCTTTTCACGAGCAAAAATAAAATAAAATAAAATAAAATTGATCAGTGTACTAAGAAATGATTGCAAGCGCGACAAGCCTCAAGCCTATACTTTTTTTTAGAACTTATTATAAGAGTTCATGTATATATTATATTCAGAAATCTGTCGACATGGGCTTCATGAAGCCTGCTAAATTTAATCCTCTTATCAAACAATAGTAACAGTTGTGTCATGCGTTTTTACTGATTCCTGCATAGAGAAACAACGCAGGTGATGAAATATAGGGAATCAATGTTACGCTACGTTTCCAAATTAATTTGTAAATGCTAATTTAGATTTTTTTGCGCATTTTTTACCAGAACGATATCTATTCAGTTCAAATGAAATTGACAAATTTGTTAATAAAATTTCGAAGCGCATCTTTTTCAGCATTGCAGCTTCTTAATATAAAAATAATTGAACAAGTGAAGAGCATCAGCCAATGGGATGACTACGAATCCTACGGTGGATAAGAAGAATTCAATTCGAAGATTTCGATTTGCATCAACGAAAAGGAAATAGCAGAAAACGTCACTATGAAGAAAAAAAAACAATTTAAATGAAAGATAAAGACAAAAGAATTAAATCAAGCAGATAAAAAAATAGAAATATTACTACAAAGCTTACAAAGCAAAAAATTGAGAAATTCAAGATTTTTTAAATTCTTGGAACGGAAAGGCGAGAGTGTCATTAAAAAAATTCAAATATTTTAAGATGACATATTCTATTAATTCGTATTAGATCGAAGAGTTCTTTTTTTAGGAGGCTTATTATAGAATTATAGAATCGTATTTTCACCGCACCGGCGACGGTTGATCGGTAAAGCAGGGAGCGCAATGATAGGTAAGACAGGCAGCGCCGCGCCGTTACGTTCTCCGTGCCTCCTCCCCGACGGGTGGCGGCCGCACCTCCTCCTACTCGGCGATTGTCGGCGATTTTAATCTCGTTAGCGGACACGTGCGCGCCCCCCGCGCCCTATGGTGCTGGTGATACGCAGGCACCTCAACCACGAGTGAAACGGAGGAGCTGGCCGTAGGTGCCGTGTCGCGGGGCTTCACCAATCTGGTTTGGTCTAACAAGATTCACGGCTCGCGCGACGCTTTATAAAAGCTGCGCGCCAGACGGGCGCGGCGCGTGTCGCAAGGAGTTGCTCCGCTCGAGAGGTGTGGGCGCTCGTGCAGCAGTAGCAGCAGCCGCAGTAATATAGACAAAGAAAGAGTGATAGATAGGTAAAAGAGGGAGAAGACCAATAAGATAGAGACGACCAAGTATCGCTCGTGGAAATCTTTCTCTCTCTCTCTCTCGCGCGGCGACTCGACACGTCGTCACCGTCGTCGTCGTGGTCGTCGTTAACGTGACCACGCACGTAGTCATATGCCGCGCTCATCTCGTGGTAATCTTCATATTGTGTTCTCGTGTCATTCGGTGCGTTGGAGCAGCAACCGTAATACCACCTATCAGCAGCAGCAGCGGCTGCAGCAACAGCAGCGACAGCTTTTCGCGTGTGCCACGGAGAGAGCGTGATAGAGAGAAAAGCGGAGCCGTGCGAGCGAGACAGAGGGAGCGAACGAGCGAGCGAGCGAGAGAGAGAGAGAGAGAGAGGGAGAGAGAGAGTGTGTGAGTGAGGGAAGGAGGGAGGGAGGAGGGAGACGGAACGGAGCGCCGGTGGGTTACCACACCCAACACCGCGCGAGCCGAGCCGGGGAGCCGATCGCCGAACGTCGTCGCTGCGTCGCTCTCTCCAGAGCTCTCTCTGGCCGCGCCGTGCGTCTAGTACTACGCGGGTGAACGCGCGCCGACTATCCAGGACAATCCAGGACTCCGGTCATCCGGGTCGTGTCACCGGGTGCTTCCGTCAAGCGCGCCGAGTGTTTCATCCGCGCGCCGGGATAAGAACAGCGACACGGATAATAACCAAAAAGAGAGAGAGAGAGAGAGGAAGTGCAAAGAGGGAATGAAGAAGTGCGCAGAGAGAGAGAGAGAGAGATAGAGAGAGA
>NW_017259239.1:698268-698468 GCF_001594045.1 Atta colombica | reverse complement strand
AGAGAGAGAGAGAGAGAGAGAGAGAGAGAGAGAGAGAGAGAGAGAGAGAGAGAGAGAGACGGAAGGAAGGAAGGAGCGAGTAAGAAAGGGACAGAGACGGACCTCGCCCTCTGCGAGGAAACATCCGTCGAGGTTACATCAACGTCGTGCTCGTCGGGAAAGGCGAAACGTGTGCGCTCCGGTGGATACATGTGTGTTAC
>NW_017259239.1:676247-696247 GCF_001594045.1 Atta colombica | reverse complement strand
CGATAGGGAGATTAGTGTAGCGAGTAACAAGAGTTGTCGATTCACTATTATTTCGATTGAAGCAAATAGACCCCTTTCTTTCCTTTGTATGGAGATTTCTTCGTTTCGACACCGAATTTCGAAACACTTGATTTCGGCGAGCATTGTATTGCGGTGGCTTAACTTACAAGAATAGAGGTTTGTTTACATCGCATGCTCTAACATGCTCTAAAATGCTCCTACCATAGCATTTACTTACTCTAACGCACTCGTTGAAGTAAGTAGGAAATGAGGAACTATAGCAGGAGCACATTGGAGCAAGCTGGAGCATGCGACACGAACAAACTTAGGACATAGTGAACCCTTCAAAGGACAGATTTTGGTCTCCTCCAGCATGATAATGATCTTCCTACATCGAAAACAAATTATGGCCTGTCCGAACGTTTTTGGTGAATAAACCTTGTAAGTATTATTTTTTAATGTTACCACCGCGATTTCGACCTTCTCCAAAACTACTATGAGTTATTACTATCATATTATTCTATTATGATTTTTGGAAATAATATATTCTTATTGATACTAAAGTATTGTAATTTGAAAGTCTGTATTTATATTATAGTAGCTTTGTTAATGAAAATTAACTGGAAAAAATAAAATTATCGGATGTAAAAAATAATACAGCCGCGGTTCTAGTGTTAATGTGTGAAAGAATTTCCCACTAATTATATAGAAAATTGAATCCCGATGGAATGAGTTTATTTTCATGTAGGTATAATGTAACTTGTAATATAGCGAACAAAAGGTTATTGACACAAAATTTAATAAAGGATAGTTTAAAGATGTTCTGCATGAGTACAAGTTTTACACCTATGATCATAGGTGTAAAACTTGTACTCATGCAGAACATCTTTAAATACATCATAGCTTAAAAATTATTTATTATTAAATGATTGTTGATCTTTTCGTTGATCTTTTCTGATCGCCACATTGTAAATTACGTTTATGTGAAAATTAATTCATTTCATTCAATTTTCTATAAATTCTATTAAAGTTAATGCGGATTAGATTCCTTTCATATATTAAAAAATATTATATACTCATATATATGTACTATGTACTCATTCTTTTTACTATATAAAAAATATTATTTACTTAATACCTATTCAACAAAACACTCAAACATGGCACATTTTATTTTTTATATAGATTCATCATTCTGACACTGAAGATCAAAATCCGTGAAGAGTCCGTATGTCCTCTTTTTGTTAGTTGAATGCTGGTTTCGCATTCAAAATTCAATAGGGAGGAAAGGTAGTCAGAGATGATTATGGAACAAGTGGCTGAATAACGTGACTACTTGACTTGCTTTCACTGGCTTCGTGTAAATCTGGCATTAGCGTTACCATTATCGTTGAATAATAATCTGTGCCTGATCAAGAGTTTTATCAGATTCGATGAAATCACTACTACTAAAGATCTTTCTCTGTATGAGATACGTAGCATAATTTATCTCCGTATTTATTAATCAAATTTTCTATTGCTTCATGTAGTCAATTTTCGATTATCACATTGATTGTCTTTTTTTTAAATATTATTTTTTTTAATATATAGATAATAGACAATGGATATATTTAAAAAATGTTGCATGATATTGATAGAATTCTTTTAGCAAATTGCGTGATTAATTCTCTCTCTCTCTCTCTCTCTCTCTCTCTCTCTCTCTCTCTCTCTCTTTAATCAGGATTTAGAGAAACGTCTTTTAACTCTTTTTTAACTTTTTTTCACATAAATTCGTAAATAGTAAACAATTTTATATTTTTGTGCAGATTATATTTTCGTTATGATGTCTTGAAAATTCCTTTTCACGGAAAGGACGATATATACTACGATTTATACTAAAATATTTAAAAATTTCAGGTAGATGCAAAGCTGAAAATAACTTTGTTACCACAAAATTAAAAATCAGTGAAATTAGGGAATTGTCAGAAAAATTGGAAATAATGAGGGAAATCATCGAAAAGTCAGAAAGTTTTGTAAAATTTTCTGAAAAATTAAAATTTTTAGCTTTAAAGAAATTTAATATACGTACATTATATATCTGCACAGTTTTGGAATATTACCAACTTAACAATTAAAAATGCAAGCAGTGTTAGCAATTAATAATAATTTACATTATTATATGTTAATTGATCTCTCAAAATTTTTATACGGTTTTCAAATCAAGACAAAAATATAAAACATTTTTAAATGTGAATTATTGAAAATCAAGTAAAATTATGAAATTTTGTTTAGAAATTAAAGAAAAGTTATGAAATTTTAAAATAAGAAATTTGTGACAATTCTGATTAAAATAATTATGTAGGAAATTCAAACATGATGAACAATGCTGCAAAAAATTCTGACATTCTAACAACCAGTTTTTATATAACTATTTTGAGATAGTCCAACGAAATTAGTTCCAGCTCTATATTTAATTAAACTTTACCCTTACCTTAACACAATCATTTTTTCCGTGTTTTGACAACAGTTTTGCACAGACTTTATTTCGTTTTCACTTTTATATTTTTAATGGAAATCTTGCGAAAAGTCACTATAGTGAGATAAGATGAAAAATTACGCATTGACAGAATGATTAATAATAGTTGGTAAGCCGATAGTGATTTATGAAATTATCGAATGATGAAAATTCGTTGAACGGGCATCGTAAGATCGCTTAAGCACAACTATCAATTCTGTCGTCCGAGAGAATGACGATTATTAATTTTGTCATTGGCCGTCGCGAGATTACCCTGATTGACCCCTATGTATTCTTCTTTAGAAAGAGTCGCTCGCTCGTTTCATTCATGCGCGCCTCTCGCGAGCGACCGCGGCCGCGTGCCGTCGACTCCGACGTCGACGCCGACGCCGACGCCGACGCTGACGCTGACGCCGACGCCGACGCCGGCGCCGGCGCCGCCCGGGAGGCGACGTCCGCGCGTCACGTACGTTTTCTCGTCCTATGCACGAGGTCGATCGGCGCGGCCGGTGTGCGCTTGACAGCTCTTTCTCGATCGGCCGCCGCTCCGCAGCAATACCGTTGCCTATATACATATACGGTATCTCCGAGCATTACCGCCCCCTCCCTTTCACCGGAAGGGGAATCGTAGTCTTTTGGGCTAGAATTTTGAATGTCGAACGACTTTTCTACGCGCTAATGTCTTGGTTTAGCTCTAATATTATACCATCAAAGTATTTATGTATTTATTTATATAAGAAATTCAAACATGATGAGCAAATATTGCAAAAAATTATGACATAGGGAAGATCGAGATTGTCAGTTTTTGATTAGTGATTTTTAGAAAAAAGTAGATGCCTGATTTTTAAATATTACATACGTTATGATATACCAATATCCTTTAGGTATTATAAAATATATTACTCGTGAATTTATCATAGTGAAAATAAATTTTTAATTTTAAATGAAGCTGCGAAAATGTGACAATTAATCCCATATATTCTGGATTGACTGTTACACGTTCTAAAATTGGCAGTATTTGTTATGGACAACACATATATAAAAAGTACAATTTTTATTTTAATATCAGTTTTATATTTTGAGAAATAATAGTAATTATAATAATAGTAATATTAATACAAATAAAATAGTTATTTTAAGCATAAATAATTTGTTTTTATACTGTTTTCATTTTTGTATGAAAAATGAAAAAACATATATATCTATATGAAATATGAAATATTTGTAAGTATATTCTCTAAAGATATTAAAATTGTCATCTCTAACCTCATCTCATTTTGGTCAATCTATCTTCACATAATCATTTTTAATAAAAGAGATTATATTTAAACTTTGTCAGGATAATGATTAATTAATTGTAACAAAGATCTTCTAAGATATGTTTTTCCATGAATATAGGGATATCGCGATTAACAATGTCAAAGACTTATCTGACAACAAAATAGGTGATAAGAAAAATTTACTCAACTTCATTTTCTTAAAAATCGCTATAAATATTATACAATTTATTTATACAATTCTTGTGGTGCAAATCATTATACACAACAAATTAATATTGTGTCATCAATCTACAGTAAAAAAAAAGAAATTTTTCTGCCATCCTGTTTGAATTATAAGCATCTTGACAACCAGCCCTCCTCCCCCCCCCCTACCCCTCGGTTTTCTCTACTAACAATCTGTTTGAGTATCCTATATAATTATTTCGATAGTCCAACAATCCAATTTCTATCAATGTAGATTAAAGCCTGTGACACATGATCTATGTTTTTCTGCTGAATTGCTTGCGTTTCAATAAAAATTACTGTAAGAACTGCATTTTGTGTGGTGCAATTCTAATTTATTAAAACGCAAGCAATTCACAGGAAAAATATCCAGTGAGAAAAATATATCGTACCGTTGACTTAACTTTAATTTTGATTCAACTTATAGTAAATTCAGTTACACTACACTGGATTAGAACACATTAAAGACTACTTTAAAATATTTATCCAAATGTAATTAATGTAATACCTAATATAATAAACTTTTTAGTCAATTAATTAATACACTCACGCACACGTACACATACACACACACACAACACACACACACACACACACACATTCTGTTGAATAATGTAACATTAATAATGGATATTTAATTGTTTAAATTGTTTAAAATATTCATATGTTTTTATATTTAACTTTGTTAATTTTTTTGTATAGCTTTAGTGTGTACTAATATAATTAATGCAAGTGAAACAGAATTTGCTTATAACTTTCTCTAGTTCTAAGAACTAGAAAAAGATAGACATACTCAAATCGAGATTAATTTTGATTAATTTGTGATTTAGATTTCACTTTATTTAACTTAATGATAATATAAAAATTTGTCTAGCTATGATTAATTAATTATTAAACTCATTTTGTAGTAGTAACTTTAAAAGTTACAAAATCATCAGTTTAGTGATTGACCATAGCGAGACAAATTTTTACAATTATCATTATTAGGTAACAGCAAGTTTAACCACAAGTTAACCGAAAAATGAAATTAAATGAATTAACCCTTTCAAATCTATAATTGGGATAACTATGTTAAAGAAATTTTTTTTCCAAACTTTTGTCTATTTTTCAACATATACATTATTATGTACATTAGATCTCAGATGATGTCAATAAAATTAAATAATTTCAACAGGTAATATTTTCAAATTTGATGTACATTTTAATGTACGCAGAATCTGAAGAGGTTAAAAACCTCTATAATCTGCATTGGTAGAAGTAGAAATAAACAAACTAGATAGATCAAGTTTGTATTCGATACGATTCACGTAAATATGAAAACGTATCTAAAATAAGTACAAATCATTGCATTCTAGATCAGAAAATCCTAAATATAGATCTTAATCTTTATAATTAACCAGCAAATATGTATTTGATGAATTAGATAAGCTTATCATTAAACATATTACGATGTTTGCAGGATTTATTTGGAATAAAGAACAAGTAACTTATAAAAGCCACCCTCATTTGAATGTCTAATATGTAAACTTTTATCTTTGCATCGCGGATCGGTAACACGAGCGCCAACTTAGAACCCTTTTGTGTTACGCCGACTGCGTATCAAATTCGCCTTGCTAACGATCTGATGAGGAGTCGTCGCTCGTTAAGCGTATTGTTTTCCCTGGGATGCTCTTTGTGGTTTCGTGATTCACGCGAGCGCCTCGTGTGCATATTTACCCACCTATTCCGCGAAACGAAACACTAGCTGGGCGTGCTCTCGCGACGTTCTCTTATCAAATTTATCATCTCAATCGCATGGAAGATCATATGAATCCTTTTCTCGAGATATAAACCAGTTGCAATTATAGACTTTGCTCTTCCTGACTTGCATTTCACATGTTTGTAGATTGAATGCTCACGTTTCAATATAATTTTAGTCAAGTATATAAAATTCTGCTTTTCCTGCACATATATTATATATACATATATTATATATTTATTTAAAAACAGTTTTGAAATAAAAATATATCTACAGAATATTCAGATGAAATCTACAGATGAAATCGATTCGAACAGGATAGAAGATCGATACAGTAATAATCTTATCCATATTTCTTTCATCTGAAATTGCATTACCCAACAGATACCTGAATATCTTTTCACAGTTTTCTACTCAAAATTAGATATTTTTATACTGTAATTTGCGCTTCACTTACTGCGCTGAACTTCATTGCAAACATTCTTATATTTTTTTACATTTTTGAAAGAACTTTGTATAATTTATTCATATTTAGATGTCTTTATAACTTAATGAAAATCAAATCTAATCAACTTAAATGAAAACGAAAAATAGTGAAACTACGAGAGTGTAAATCTCGCACAGGGAAGTGCGAATCCCAGTGCGCCTGATTCTCCATTTTATTCCGCCTCCCCTGCCCTCCGAGCGACATCACCTTTATCCATCGACGTGTTGCGTACAACAACACGCGTATTTCCTTCCCTGTATCTAATAAATCCGAGCACTCGTGGGCACCTCTGTGAAGTTGGCACCTCATTTTTCAAAAAATGAAATTTTGAAAATCACAATTCCGAGTGCACCCCGAAGAGTTCTGGAGTTCCTGCCCAAAATTAAAAACAGGCGAATTAATATAAAAAGAAAAAAATTAAAAATTTGGGGTGCTAATTTTACAAAACGAAGAACGAAAAATCGCGATATCTTCTAAACCATTATCCACATTAATCCTAGCGCTTTAAATGATAATAACTTTTGATAGAACTCTTTGATAGAACTATCCAGAACTGTCAACAGAAAACTGCTGCAATGTTAAAAAAATTTTTGTCTTTCAGATGTGAGAGAATCAGACATTCAAAAAATTACGATATCTCTTAAACCGTTGGTTCTAGCATTTCGAGCGTTAATAACATTCGTTAGAACGTTAATTCTGAACTCCAGAACTTTTCGGGATGCATTCGGAATTATGACCAAAATTTCATTTTTTGAAAAATGAGGTGCCAACTTCACAGAGGTCTTGTGGGCGCTCACGAGCACACAAGCCGCTTTGAGCGCAGTCCTCCTTCGGTCGCCGCGAGCTCGAACTGCTCGAACTGCTCTAACGAGCATACGACCACCGTTCGAGCGAAGAATAGGAGCTTCGTCAGAGTTTTTCACCTCTCGTCCTTCCCTTCCGACTGCCCCACAAAAGAAAAGGGTGCAGGGTGCCTTAAATTTTTATACCTCCCTCACGCAGCACTACTACCGCTTTCTACGTATCGGACATCCAGTAATTCGTGCTCGCGTATAGTCGCATAAATTAAAACAAAAAAGTTTACGAGACTCAGTTATTGGAATCGTTCGTGATTTAATAAATCTTGGTTTCCGCTCGGTCAACTCCCAACAGTTTCCTATTCTTCTCTTTGACGTAAAATCAAATTCAAGAGCCCTGATGCTCCACCGTTCTTTGTCCCCGCGACATCTCAAAATCCAGGACGTGACAACTTCATCAACCAAACTTTTGTCAAAATATTATACTAGTTTGCACGTTGTAGACACGTCAAATTTTGTTGTAAAAAGAATGATATCGCTGGATCTTTGCTTGACACTAATTGCAATTCTTACGAATCGTTTTTATATATAGCCGAATTAAGTACCGCCTGTATTACTCGTTTGTTGATTAATTCTATAATCATCCAATCATCATCTCATTATCGATCCTCATTATTGTTCGCTTATTATATCCGTGCTTTTATCTAATCGTGGATTTTCTCGGAGATAATGACCCATGAAATGAAAAATTGTCACCTTGATGTTTATCGTTGTTTTGTGCTCTTATCTGACATCCGCTTTCGAAATTAATAGACTTTCGAATTTAATAGACTTGGCGCGGAAATGCACCGGTGCGGAAGAGCAACTGCTAATCGTCGTTGTCATCATTGGACACGTTTCAATGAGTCGTTCGTATATAAGGTGTCTTGGAAAATACTCAACTATATTTTTGATAATATATACTCTGAAAATTTGTGGTCAGAATTTTGTGCTCAGAAAATATTTTTGCGAATATTAATCATCTATATTCTATTGCAATTTTTTGAGAATTTAATGTAAAGTTGACAATTAAAGCTCAAATAATCAACTCTTTAATCAAGAGTCAAATGATAATAAAATATACATATATTAATATCAAGTATACATTATATTTACGTAATTTTATATATGTGGATAGTTTGATAAGTCAGTAACTTTTTAAAAAAAAGATTATATTGAAAAATAAGTCGAATTTTTTTTGTTTAAAAAAATAAAAGTCATGATTTATGAAACTGCCTACATATAATTTTATATACAGTAAAAAAATTTGTGTAAAATTTAATTTAATATTTCACATGTCCCAAACGGTCCATTCAAATTTATATTAATATAAGATGAATATATTAGAAAGTAACACAAATTGTAAATGTTTAAAAAATTGACACATTTATAATGTTAAATTTAACTGAAATTAGATCCTATTTTTACATTTTTAGTTTAGACGATGCCTCTATGATATTTAACATATGCAATATAGATTTAACAGATATTTACTATTACAAAGAGAAAATAAGACAAAATATCTGTACTTTTTTATATATATAAAATGTGTAAAAAACCAGTTGTACAGAATATATTTCTTCAATAAAATTAACATTTATAATATATTAAATACATTTTAATTTCATTTATTCTTAAAGTTATGTTTTAAAACTACATTATTTTTATATCATTTGTTTACTTACCTATAAATTGTATTATTTTAATACTGAGGAATGTTAAATTTTAATTTAATACAAAATATTCAAACAACACAATTATGTTAAATTAAAATTCGGATATGTTAAAAATTCAACACAAAATTTTTTTTTAACCAGGATTTGAGTGGAGGACATGTTTATCTAATCAGACATCGTTTCTAACAAAAATACAAAATGTTTTTTATTTTGTATATAATTTATATATTTATATTAATTTTCATAATAAATTGACGATTCGGTATTTTTTGAGGCTTTTGCTGATTCCCGCATCTGGCTTTCGCCAGAAATAATATGCCGTTGTAAATTATCACGAATTAATCCGGACATTCGTGCATTCCTAAGATTCGTGCTCGCGCTTATCAAATCCAATTTCGGAAATAAAGGGTTCAATTAATGTGGCGCCGCCGGGCCCTTTCCGCCAAATTGTCGAATTGCGGAGACGAGCCTGTCGATTCGGCGAAATTGTAAATCGCAAACTTGCAGCTGCGATTCAATTTCTATGATAGCTCGCGGACGCAGCTACACTGTATATATACACATACACACGCATATTTGCGCTGCTTGGCAGCATAACAATTCGCGAGTTTGGAGGAACAATTCCAATCGCAGTATCGCGTTTCGTTGGTTATCGAGAGCGCATTCGCTCTTTCTTGTGGAATCCGTTAAACGCATGATACAGCCTGATCGCAGGATACGTGATCCTGCGACGAGTCCCTTGTCACCGAACGATTACGAGCGATTGTCAGTTCGTGACTTTATAAGAATTGGTGACATAAAGTACCAAGATAATTTTATCACTACGTTAATTAAATTAATTTTTTCCCAAGAATCATATAATTCGCCAGATGTATTTGTCTGTCTTTATCTTAAAAACTTTTAATTTACTTCTGGCTCAAAACTTTCGCAAATAGTGAAAGTATTTTTAAATTGATGCTGATTGGAAACGAGTGAAATATTATCTGTATATTAAAAATTTATACGTTATACTAATTTTTTTCAAATACATATATGAAATATTTATTTTCTGTTTAAATCTAAGATGAAAATTTTTTATATAAAACCAAAGCATGAAGATAATTGATTTTGATTTGATGTAAAATTAAAATGAAAGTTTCGTCATGTGTGTGCGTTAACATATGAGAACACAATTTAATAATCAAGATTGCGTTTTTTATTTAATTTTAAATAAATTTAAATTTTTAATGAATGTCTGTCATAAACATCTTTTACTAAATGATAATTAAAATATTTTCGCGATATTTTCTCGAACAGATTTTCATGTCAGAATTAAATGTAAGAAATTACTCTCCTAATGTTTCATAAGATAGTTATGAATCATCTTGCATGTATAAACAGTCATAAACCGGTTTAAGAGAATTCTGTAATTAGAGCAGCTTTTTCTGATCGAAGCAAATCGATATAGAATTTTATAGCCTTTATTTGGTCAATCCGTGAGAGTTTCGTCATAAGTATGACTTTAATCTATTACGCCATCTTCGTTTCTCAAATAATCCCAGTTTCCATGTTTGTCTTTCCGTTATCGAAGTAGCGGAGAAATCGCAGAAAGAAGTACCGCGAGTATATATTAGACTCTCTCGGACTCTGTTCTTCCGGTCGCAGAGACGTGAGCGGCGTGATAAGTGAGGCACGATTCTCTCATAAGAGCATTTCCTCTTAGGAGCTCCAATTAAGTTCTCGATCTTCTACAACTATCGTGTCCTTTTGCATCCTATACGCAGATTATTGTATACTTTGTTTTTTATTGCAATCTGTTTTTTTTTATTCGATATAACAAACCCTTCATTGTATTATTATAAAATCTCAAAATATTGACTTCGAATTTTAATTCCATTCTCTCTGTCTCTCTTATACCCGTTTCTATATTCAATGTATATAATTTAATTTTAATTTTGGTTTCAACTACATTGAAAGTGCAGTTTTGCCGGATCATCAAAACAATTAGATAAGAAATTGGTTGCTACAATATCAAAACATTTTGCAGCATTGCTCAATCATGCAAAATTATTTTCAGATCTGTATCTAGCCAAAATAAGTTCTTCAGCAAAATTACTCTTTTAGTGTAACTTTTCATCTTTTTCTCGTTCTAAGAATTAGAGAAAGATGAAGAGTAAGTTAAACTAAGATTAGTTATAGCGACTTGGTTGCACCAGTGAGTGAGCATTGGCATATATATTGAAGTCATCGTACACAGATTGATAAAAATATGTGTTTAAATATAAAAAAGGATTAAACCATGAAATCCTCAATACAATTTTATTATGCTATTAAGTAAAATCTGTATTTTATAATTCGAAATATTTGCATTTTATTTTTACACAGATTAAATCAGTGTACAACGGCTTTAATATGCATAGTGCGCACTTGTGCATCCAATAGAATTCGTTAATAATCTGCATTGATAAAAATGGGCATAAGAAAGCTGAAAGTCGTTCAAGCGATAAGGCAGTCGCTTAAGTTGCGAAATTTGCAAGGGCAGATAGATCTTTGGATGATATGGAAATACCTCCGGAATAAATTCGCCGGTAATTCCACTGTATATAGTATCAAGTCGGCTGTCGCCGGTCGTCCGAGTATTATTAGCGCGCTCGTAAACAGCAGCCCCGGAAGTAGTGACATTAAAGATTGTGGTCGCTTCCGTAGCCGCGTGCGAGCCGGCGTAACCCGCCGGATCTGCTACTATTGTGTTGACCTTTTGTCGAACAATATGAATGATTGCTGAATGGCCATTAATTAACATGATGTAAACAACCTGTGCTGCATACATATAAGAGAAATGTTCGGTACGAACAACCATAATTTTGTCGATGTGTGAATTATTAAAATTATGTTTTCTTTTAATTTATTAATTGTGTTTTTAATTAAAATTTAATTTTTAATTAAAAGTTTTCTGATTAAAGTAACAACATTTTTTATTTTGGTTATTCACATATATCAATAAAATTATGGTTATTCATATGAAACATTTTTCTTAATGCATTTGCTTACATTTTTTTCCTCGAGGTATCAATGAGAAGATATATGTGTTGTCCTGATATGAAATTAGAGAAAAAATGCGACGCGCGTCTCTGCAATACACTCTGTTTTTTTTATAATTTGGAATGGATTTTCGAATATTGAGATAACAAGATTTAGTAACTCTTAATGACAGTAATGACAGTATTGTTATTTTGTCATTGCACAGTTTTTTATATGAGAAGGAAGATTTTGCTAAAGAAAAAAAAAAATCTAAAAATTTAGCTAGATACAGATCTGAAAGTAATTTTGTTGGATCATCAAAATACTTATATAACATGTTCAAACTCGTTGCTAAAATGTCAAAGCATTTTTGAAGCATTGTTCATTATGCTTTAAATAATTATGTAATTATTTTGATAGTCCAACAGTTACATCTAGATTATATCTAGCTAAATTTTTAGATATTTCAGCAGAATCGTTCTTTCCATATACCATGTAACCTGCACAAAACCTGCACAATGATAATATAACGGTATCTGTTACTGTTATTAAAAATTACAGAATAGAGGCCTAAAAGTTGGGATGTGTACCGAAGTACAAAGAATGCTTGAAAAAATAAAATGTATTTTTTCATAAATTTGAGAAAGGAATAATGTACATATGAAATATTTTATTATGTTGATAAATTTTATCGTTATCTTGTGAAAAACATATTGAATTGCAATAATTTGTACTTTAGAAAAGTTCTGTCGCGCATCGTTGTATAGAAACTAAAATTAAGCTCTTATAAATAAGTCGATCATGAAATCGATTCGTTATTTTTAATCCGTGAGCGTTAAGCCGCGAAGGCCTTCAGTGAGGTAAATAACTCCATAATTAAGTCTATCAATCCATTTAAATCTTTTCTGAGAAAAAATCAACTTCATGTTCTTAAAAAATTACATTCTTACTGCACCGACATTCATAATATCTCATAAAAATGCATCATATTATAATACACATATTATAATACCTCTCATTTTTTAATAATTTGTATATCTAGGTATGTAAATATGCTTTCTATTTTTTGCTTTTATATTTCAAATTTTTCTACAAATAGCAGTTTAATTTTGCTATTGGATTCCGTTCCAATCGTTACATTGTTACAATAAAATCGTAACTCGATTTTCTTTACAATTGAACAATGACGACAATTTTTTTCGAATATTAGCAATCGCATTCTTTTTTATTTTAAATTTTTAAACATATTATGTAATATTTCATTTGTTATTATAAACAAATATTGAAGTAATTATTAATTAATAACAAATTGAGTTAGAAGCATTAAAGCTGTTTATAGGGAATATTATATAAAAAATCATATTAGTAAATCATATTGTAAATATGAAATGGAGATCGTCATTTTTAGGCAATTTGCGTGAGCAATAACTAAAATTAAGCCCTTATAAATAAGCCTATCATAAAATCGATTTGTTATTTTTTAATCCGTGTGCATTAGCCCGCGAAGGTCCTTGCCGAGATATTTTCCGCGCGACGCTATTTTTGCTGTGCGTTTGACACATCATGCAGGATTGCTGCAAGTCTGGAAAACTGTGAAAACCGGGAAAAGTCGGCAAGAAGTTAAAATTGATCAGGGAAATACCAAGAAGGACCGGGAAACCGGCAAACATTTATTCTTTGGAATTCCTTTTCGTGATAAATAAAAACCAGATAAAAAAACTCGTTTATTAATAATTTTAACCAGATAAAAAAACTCGTTTATTAATAATTTTACGTAAGTGATGGTTTAGTAGAGTTTACGTTTTCAAGACCGAAAAATTATTTCGGCGAACGTTTTAGAAGACTACATACGTAGTATATAAATTTACACAGAATTATACAAGCACTTAAGATCCAGCTAGACCATTTAAGGCATAATTTCTATAGATATTATGTAAGCTGTCATTAAGAATTATTCACAAAAAAATACGGTAGACGAAAACTGAATTATAAATTATAAACTGTGAAAATAAATATAATAAAATAGAATATTTTTCTCGAATCTATCTTTATCTTTATTGCAACGTACCACATAACAAAATAAAATATTGATAGACGGAAGAAATATAAGGTTATAGCATATATAACATATAACTAACAAGGCACCAGCAAAACTGCTGACACAAGCTTGTAACAGAAATGAATGTCACACGAAATAAGTAAATAGCGCAGAAATACATGCAAAATTCTACAGAACGTACAAAGAAACTTCCATATATGTAAATAAAAAAAAAATAGAGAGATATATGTGATAAAAAAGTGATGGCAGACAGTAATGGAGCTGCTTTCTTTTGCGTGTACATCGGTCTTTATTTTCGTTATATTTACTCAGTTTGCTTCGCCTTCTTTCCTGATGCTAACAAATTGCTTTTATATACGTATTATATCATAATCAGGTGAGAAACGACAAATAATGAATCTTATCACATATTGTCGTTTAACGGGATGCAATCAATTTAGTTGACTGCGTTGTAGGAAGGAGAACGTTGTTCCACGATGTATTCTGATAATCTTTAATTATCTTCATTGGCAAGTTGCAGCAAATTTACGCGCGTTCGATATATCGGGAGCATCTGCATACTCTTCGTACCGATTCTGCAAGTAGTGTCGTACGCTGTATACATATATGCATATTTGCGTCCGTATGGATGCTTCCGTAGTTCCATCGAGCGGAATATTACATTAATCCCTATTTCGAATATTCCGTCTATTTCGCACTAAATGGCGAACTGTGCGGCGCTAACTCACCGTCGCGACAATCGCGAGACATCGATATTTAGTTTGGTCGAATTTTTAATTCTGCTAATTACAATAATTGCGTTGAAATCAGAAATTCACAATGAAATCATATTTTATGTGTGTGGCGCGCCATATGCACTATGTATTATATCTATTTTACACATTTGCATACAGGATGTACATTGGCATTTTTACATATTAGCATTCTATAATATAGAGTATCATTCTTTTGCCGAGTGAATTATTATCATCATTTTAACGAATTTCGAGTCGATTTTTTTTTAGCAAATATATCAGATAGTTATTATAGTTTTAAAATTTTTTAACATTTTTAAATATTTTTTTATCTGAGTTAACACACGCAAATTAAAGATTTATTTTATCAGTGTTTATTAAACACTTATAATAATTTAAAGAAAAAAGTTTATTAAAGATTATTTATTTGTTTCTTCTAAAACTTAGTTGATGAAAAGTTTATTTTTAATCACTTACATAGCTCAAAAATGAAATCACTTGATATTTTGATATTATAGGTTCTTCATTGTCCAATTTTATTTAATATAAAATACAGTGACTTTATCGCGTCACCTTTTAATCATAAAATGAAGAATCTAAGAGTTCATGTTAGGCCGCAATCATATATTATATGTACTAGTACTGGTATATATAAAGTTATATTTTTATCCATTTTTATTCACGGCTTACACATCGCTATTGCACCCCACGACTCATGTAAGAATACTTATG
The DNA here is from genome assembly GCF_001594045.1 of Atta colombica. Taxonomy (NCBI): domain Eukaryota; kingdom Metazoa; phylum Arthropoda; class Insecta; order Hymenoptera; family Formicidae; genus Atta; species Atta colombica. The sequence goes on along the minus strand of NW_017259239.1, from coordinate 680,989 downwards.
ATACTTTGAACTATCGAAGTATCGATATTTTACCTTCGATATTAGCCAACGCACATTAGCCGTATCTGCCTTTTTGGACACGTGCGTTTCGTAGGAAGTTTTCTCTCTCTCTCTCTCTCTCTCTCTCTCTCTCTTCCGTTTCTCACTTTTTCTGCTCGTTTCAAGATTCCGGCACTGGTTCTATAAATAATCGCCACATATAATGTTACGCTCCGAATAAAAGCCGCCAAATTATTCCACGTGTACGTAGCGAACAATCGCCACGCTAACGATCAACAAATATACGCGAGTTTCCTCTCCTATTCGCGGTGGGCGATAAACACAGATAAGCCGATAAAAAGCTCCGTGAGCTCCTCAGGCCGTGAGCGGGTTTAAAAATAGAGCTCATTGAATCGGTGAAACACCGTCGCTGATTGCGCAATCACGCGATCACTGAAAACACGCGGTCGTTAATCGCGCATTAATCGCTTTTATACAGACGGGATCGTAAACATCGAAATGCATCGAAAACGTGCGTGACTCTGCGCAGAGTGCAACTCCACGACTCGTCGATGTTTCAACCATGTATACGTTATATCCGAAAATATTGGAAAATATATATGAAGACAAAAGTTATACAGGTCATCCCAAAATTGACAAGAAAACAGACATAGTACGCGGTATCATTTCTTTTATTAATATCAGAGTCATTTTTTATATCTAGCAAAATATGAGGCTATTGCTTTTTAGTATATTAATTTGGACATTTTTAGTATAATAATTTTAATTTTGTTAAGGTAAATATAATCTTCTTCTTATTGGATAAATAAAGAATAGTATGTTTATTTATTTATATTTATTTTATTTATAAAAAATATTTAAAAAAAAATATTTTTTAAATAATATCTTGTCGCTCAAAGAGAACATACATATATTAGTACATTCATATTTTTAGATGATTAATGGAAGCAGACTTCCGATTTTTTACAAGATATTCGGGCTCCCATTTTTCAGTGTTTCAGTTTTGAAACACCCTGTATAATTTCAGAAAAATTTGCTGACAATTGGCAATATTTTACGTTATTTCTCACAAGCGGGATAAAAACAAAAAATACAATTTAACATGAAAGAGAGAAAGAAAATAAAATTGCTTTTTATATAGAAATATTTTCTGCACAACGAAAATAAATCTTATTTATGGATAAAAATTCCATAAATGTACAATGCGCGCTATAATATCAAATACGACAGACGTTAACAACTAGCAACAATTTTTAACATGAAAGAAAGCGTTGGACTGTGATTTATTATGTTTTTTTGTGTACACTTTTCCTACCGTTTATATCACGCACGTTTATCATCGTCATTATTACAAATTTATGGAAACAATTGGCATGGCAATAATTTAATTTATCTATTCATAATTTATATTTACATTAAATCCTTATGCGATAAATTAACAAAATACTTCTCTTTCTCCTCGTTTAAAATGACCGCTATTGTCATCTTCGGAAGTATTGACCTTTTCTTTGAACACTTTGCGTAACCTCTTAAATGCAGAAGGGTTATATAATAATAAATCTACGATTTTTTTTAAAGAAAATTATGCGTATTACAAATAGCAAGCGACTACAGAAAGTATTAAACAGTATCGATCATATAATTCCGGTCCCACTATTGAAATTAATTTTAGCAGCGGAAATGTGATTTCAATTACCGTTTTCATCTGCGTGATTCAGTCCTGCAGTATCAATGTATATTTGTGAAACTTTATGCGAGTCGTTTAGCCAAAAACTTATTAAACATTTTATAAAATAGATTTTGTTCCAATTGTTTTAAGAATATGTCACAAATATATATATATATATATACATACATACATACAAGTCATCCCAAAATTGAGAAAATAGTACATATCATTTTTTTTTTATCAATATCAGAGTTATTTTTTATATCTAGCGAAAATATGAGGCTATCATTTTTCAGTATATCAATTTTTATTCTATTAATTTTATATTATAGATCATGTTACAGAAATAGTATACGGAAATTGTGCGTGTTTCAAAAGCACGCAACTACAGAAAGTAAACGATGATATTCCAGTTCCATCGATAATATTCCAGTTCCATCAATGAAATTACTTAATTTTAGCGAAAATGTGATTTGAAATATTGTTTTCATCTGCGCACGATGTAATTCAATATCAATGTGTATTTGTGAAACTTTATACAAGTCGGTCAGTTAACAATTTATCCAACATTTCATCCCAATTGTTTTGAAGATATGTCATAAAAAATAAGATCTATCAATCTTGTAGGACTTTTTATAGAAATAGAAAAATCAAGTATTTCTTTTTCTTTATTAAATATCTAATATCTATTGGTTAATATAAACAATAATGTTAATTGAAGTGAGATAATGCTCAAACGTCACGCTTCAGAAGTCAACCTCGAGCACCACACTAGAGTGTAACAGGCAGGCACTATAACAGGTTTCAATCGCAAATCAATTCTCTTCAGATATCTCTTGTTATTGAAGAATAGGTCGAAGGGATTCCTTGGAAGTTTCGATATTTTTAATATCAAAAAAGATATCAAAACATTAAAAATCATTGTTTAAAAATAATTAACGAAGAATGTCATGAGATTTTCATTGGATTTTCCAGAGGCTCGTGACGCATTATACTCCAACGTGACGTTCTAGGATTAATTGTAATTTCCCTTCTTACGCAAGGGAAGGAAGGGTATATCGGGCTCGAGTTGCAGAAAAACTGGTCATTTTATCGATACCTCACCTTTACTTCGGACGCAACATTTTATTTCTCGGGAGCGTCCCTCTTTAATAACTAAAATTGCTTCCCTACGTCAGTGGTGTTATATAGCCATTTATTTTTAATCGGTGCTCATTCAGTCGCGCCTGAACAATGTACCTAACGGCGTTGGCATTCAGTACGGGAAATAATGTCACGATTGTGCGCCAAAGGCCTCGCCGACAAGACTTTTACAGCCGCGCAACTTTTCACATGTGCATTGTGTGCGTGCACCGACGACAGACGATATGATGTACTTCTGAGAGAAAAAGAGAGAGGGAGAGGAAGGGCACGAATGCACTGGCGATTTATAAACAATTATTTCTATGGGAAGATATACCGAATTGATCTCTCACCAGTGCATTCGCCTCACTGGATTGTCGCGCGTGTAAAACAACATATATATATGTATATATACGGGAACGAATCGCGAATAATTCAAATTGGAATTAATTTTTTTAACTGTCTGACATTCAGTGTTTTTATCCAAAAGAAAATATAAAGATCGTTCAGTAAAAGTAGAGTTTGTAAAGTTATTTTTATTATAAATATTTTTTTTCCACGTGAAAGACGATTTTATTTATTTCTTTTACCATAATTTTCATCTTCCTGTTTTTACAATCCTTATAACTTAATTGATTTATCATTTATTTTCTTTTATGTTATAATTTCAAAGAGGAGAGGGACAGATACACACTAGTTAACAGGAAGTAGCTGAATGAAAACTGTAACACAAAAGGATTAAATTGTAATTATTGTAGATTGTCTTTGAGCATTGAGAAATTAAAAGATTCAACATTGAACGTATATATGTTTATAAGGACTTAGTTGGTTAATTATTATTCGAAGAGGAATAGAGTGCGACATCAAAAGACTGTAATTCGATAGCAGCGTTTAATTAAAGTAAAAAATGTGTCAACGTGCGTTTCTAACTACAGGAAATGCTGTTGAACGAGTGTCACTACGGATAATTAATAGCAGTAGTCGTGCGTGAAACAGACATACTCGCACAATAATGGGACTTTCGTAACTGAATTACGTGTTTTCGTAATCATTTTTGGACGAGAAGCCCGAGTGCACGTCGGATTCAATTTTGCGAATTCAATGATAATGTATGTGTATATATGCAAAGCGTTTCGAATTACAATTCTTTAACTTTTTCGTATCGATCCTTTGACCACCAGAGAATCAATCTTCTTGTAAAATCATCGTAAAATGAAAGATTTTTAACTAACTACGCATTTGAAATATGAAGGAATATAACAGTTTTAAGAGTCACGTATGTGCCATAGACTCTACATGTCTATAATAGATTCTAATAAATTGAACTCCTACATTGTAAATGATAGTTACCGGAAAGTTTCCTACTTTTAGGTTCAAAAGAAGTTTTCTAAATAGAAGCTGTGGATTAAGTAAATATTAAAATATAAATATAAATATTAAAAAAGGTTCTGTTTGATTGTTCAAATATCAAAACAGGTTTATAAGGTTTATAAAGTTTAATTGAGACGAATTGAAAGAGATTCAATGTACGAATATAAAATTTTAACTCAATTGAACGCTATGTTATTCATATGTTGTTATATATGTAAGTTTATTTTTATTATTTTTCAATTAACTTCCACTGTACCGATATCAATTATCGTACATTGTTATTAGTGTATAATTTACATTTTATAAAGTGTATATAATTATTAGAGTATATAATTGATATGTATTTTGTCGTACTGTAATGTTATTTGCTATTCGTATATGCGTGTATGTGCATGTGTGTATACACACGTAACGAAAATATTTTGCTTGGACAATATATATTTCTCGCTGCTTCTGTTCGCTCTAAATCAAGGGCTTTTGAATATTTTATTACGCACGATCCTCGCAAACGGAATAAACTTACGGAGCTCCGTTTACAGGATATCTCGCGTGATCTGTGTGCTTCGTTAAATTACGTGAT
>NW_017259239.1:673436-676147 GCF_001594045.1 Atta colombica | reverse complement strand
TCATGCTTAATTTACTTTTTTTTCTTATATATAATATCTTATATATAATATCTGTTAACTCATATAATATTCAATTGTGTATATTACGTTCAAAATTTTAAATACTCTTTAAATCAGTAGTTGAGTAATAGCTGAGACATCTTGTTCATTATTATTTTTATATCTATTCACTATATTCCATGCTATAGACAGAGCACAATGTTCAAATACATAGCAAGAAGTGAGAAATTCAATTACGATAATTACACACGCGTGTATTGTCATTCCGCGGAAAATCGCGTGTAGACAAACCGCATCCACACGTATCGCGATAATGCGATCGTTAACAAATTCTCACGATTGAGTTAAATCATCAAATACCGAAATATTAATGGAAGTTATTTCTTATTGATAGTTTAGTTAGGAAAAAGATCATAGAACGTCTCATTCACTCATCACTATTTTTAATTCTATCATAGATAATAAATGAAAGATTCAATGAAAAAGTTTAAAGTGAACAAATAACATTTATGAAATTTAGAATCATGTTTTTTGCGGTAAAATCGACGAATATTACAATAGAATCTGAATATTTTAAAATATTTGGAAATATTTCGAAAGAATATCGTCTATAGTAATTATCGATTGTTATTCCATTTTAGATTCTATCGTAAATGGTTTGTCGATAATGGATTGTGCTCAGAACATCCATCAGAATATCAAAGAAAAAAAATGTAAAGTGAACAAGTATCATTGTATATTGGAAAATTAATTTTTTTTCTTTAGCAAAATCGATGAATATTAGAATCTAAAAATTTGTAGACGAAATGTCATCCAAAAAGATAATTATTCTCTAGATTTTTATTTCTCGCATTTTCACATAATCCATTTTTTTGGATGATATTCGAAAGAATTGGAAGAGATTATTCGCGAATCAAAATATTAAATCTAATCCGACTGTATTAAATCTTCTCAAAGTATCCGAAAAATTTATTAGCGTTGTAATCTGTGAGCTGTTAAACCGCGACAGTTGAGCTCTATAACGTTGTCAATTCTATTATTAAACTATATTTTGTATCGTATCGATGACGTTTGCTTGCGTCAAACGGATCGAGAAGTTTATAATCTTTGATAAACACGTTCAGATTTTTCAATTTTTTTTTCAGTACGTTTTATAAAATTGTTAGGTGTAATCCTTTAATTGATTGTAGCACATTTACAATATCGGATATTTGTTAATGCAACATAGAAATGTCGTTGTTAAGCAAAGTTAATGAAGTCCGGGCTATTGTAGCACATGTAACGTTTTACATGAATTGCGTAAATACTTATAACGATTTGCATATTTTACATTTGCGAACGGGCTAATTCAATCGGGCACTCGCCGATATTGGGGACCGCGAATAGTATTTGCAAGTTCGATCGATACATTTAAAATATCAATGCTTAACCAACTTGACGTCAAAATTGCTCTTATATGTGTGTCTGGTCATTTATTGCTCGAAGTATACAACATGCGAAATAATATTTCGTGTTATTGAATTTGTTCTGGTTAATTTATTGATGCATATTTTTAATTTTTTTATTGTGCAATAAATTTTGTGGAAGAACAGCACGCTTTGTTTTTATACGTAATGTAAAGAAATTATTTCGAAATTTCGTGCGAGTTAATTGTGCGATAAATAAATAAAATAAATAATTTTTCTGGGCTGAGTAAAAATGAATCATATGATATGATAATAACAAAGGAAACTTTTACATTGTTTTAAGATTAGATTATAGATTATGACGACTCGTCATAATGTAATGGAAGTCTCGCCGTCTTACATAAAGAAAACAGGAAGAAGGATATCTCTTGTTGGTTAAGGAAATTTATACGAAACGCAATTTTCGGAGAACCATTCTCGTTGCATTTCGGGTTATTTCCGGAGGAAGATTTCACAAGTCCTATATATCCACCACGACATTGTCATGACTATCGCATGGCAGCTAAATTAAAGACATTTTGATATTTACATTTTCCTCGACATATATTTAATTTATTTTTTTAATAATTTTTCTGTAATTTTTTAATTATATTTTCTAATATAGGATAATTACGTGTCGATAATTACAAATGTGCAGACCAGGATTATGCGTTTACGCGTAAAATATAAATAGTACTATATTACGCGTAAACAATGTAGACTATATAGACGTAAACTATATGTATAAAATGTCATTTATGTAAACTATAACCTATAGATCTATAAGAAGTTCATATTTTGTTAGGTACAAATTAAAAATAGTGGAAACAATATATAATTCTGCATGCACATGTAAATACTTACAACGATTAATAATAGGCAATAGACATAATGTGTTCTTTTTAGCTGAATTTCTTGCGCCATCTTTTTCCTTTTTCTCTTCAATATAGAGAAAAAGAGATAAGATAAACTTTACAAGAAGATCAATTCTTTTCAGTTCATATATTAACAAGTCATATATTAACATTTTTTATATTAACAATTGTAAATTTTACTTATTTTTTGTTTTTTTTTTATTTTTAAATTTTTTATTTATTTATATGGTCACGTGACAATATATAAAAAAACCTATATAAATATAATCTTGAAATTTACGGCATAACTTTGCAAACTTAAGTCACATATTCTTTTGAAAAATCAAAATGTTTTTATATGTGAAAGAGTCTTTATAATAAATGTATACATTATACATAACATTTTCATAAT
>NW_017259239.1:667573-673336 GCF_001594045.1 Atta colombica | reverse complement strand
ATATATATATATATAAATTCAAGAAATGTATGTTAGAATGCAACCAGTAGATTCTCTTCACGTTTCTCGTACGGCTTTCATGAAATTTTTAGTGGTCTCGCGTGTGCAGAATTATTTCCACAACCCATTCAGACGTTTCCTGTCTTCGGATACGAATATAATGTGCTATTCGGTATGAGTGTCGCCTAAAGGTGCCGGCAAAGGGTGGCACACAAATATCGGGGCGCGGTGGTGCTGCGGCCTGGGAGACGAAAGAGCTCTGCTCTGCCTGCTCTCTCATTCTAGTCAGCATGCACTATCTGTCTTCCTCTCTCTCCCTCTCTCCCTATCTCTCCACGTCGACATCTATCGACCCACCCTCGGCAACGGCGGAGCTTCCACCGCCCCGGAAAGCTTCCGCGCTTGGCGCGTACACGTTCGTCGATTCGGGCTTTTCCCTTCGCCCGCTAACGGTATACGTCGAAGAAGAAGGGTGTCGATCGTCGTCATGCCTCTTCGCAGGGCGGAGCGATTCTTCGTCCTTCTATGCGAGGGGATGTCGAAGCATCCGCCGGAAGAACAACTTAACTAGAATTAAAATAATTGAATAGTCGTCTTATTTGGCGACTATTAATCGAATAAATTCGAATACAGGATTTTCAGTTAAGAATGTTCGAGTTAATTTGAATAAGTATTATCAGCATTCGAATCGCTTCTAAATATCGAATTTTATACTGCAGCTTGAAATTGTCTTTGTGTTAGAGTTAAGATTTTATCAGTTTAAAATTAGAATTTGTCAGTACAATGGAAAAAAATGTGCAAAAGAAGACAACGTTCTTAAATATTAAAAGTTACCTGTTTTGAGAAATTAAAATGTTTCATATATGAAAAAAATTCTTCATAATTTGGTAAAATAATAAGAATGAATATTTACGTAAAAATATGTATTTTAATAAATATTTATTTGAATAGTGCCAACTAAACATTTACTTATATAATAATAAATATTTATATGATAATAATAAATAAATAAATATATAATAATAAATATTTACTTAATAAAAATAAGTGACAGCTAAATCAAATTAATAGTTCTTGTACCAAATAAATACTTATATCTTTATATTTAGTAAATATTTAGTTGGCACTATTTAAATAAATGATTTATTAAAATTTAGTGTACTAAGAAACGATAGACGCATAGTGCAATCGTGTAAATAAGTGCAATGTTAATCTATTAGTAGTTTGAGAAATTTTATTTATTCATAAAATGAATGATTTTTATTTAATAAATTGATAGTTCCGATAACGATTTAATTCTGAATTAATCCTGTACAATATTCGATAATATTCGAATAGCTAAATCTTTTAAAGTCATATATCGCAAGAACATTTGGTTATTTGAGCATCTAAATATACTACCCGGAATACAGGACTGATTTACATAGATTTACATAGATATATTTCCCAGATTTAGCTCTCCAGCAGCTACATGTTTCACGCATGGTACAGTTATAAGAAAAATTTGTCTTATTTTATAACGTGCGATACAATGCGTTATTATATTGCACACAGTTTTCATATTTCAATATAATTATTTTGAAAGAAAAAAAATTATGAGCGCGTTGCGGAATTAATTTCAATTGAGTTGTTTACTCATTTCCACATATTTCTGATCAGTCATGTCCTTGATGATTGTACAAGATGTCTCTCGAATACATACTGGTTGAACTTGTCGAGCGGGGAAGAACGAAACTTTGGTATACCGCAATCATATTCCTATGGCAACCTGTTTTCAGGAACGCGAGGCAGCGAGGATATGAGAAGAGACGTTTTTTTTTAAATTAATCATTCAATTTAAATATCACATCTTCTTGATTCTCGCATTTGTAGATTTTTTTTGCGCGTGTCGTAATTTGCAATTCGAATCATTGTTTTTTAATTTTTTTTCTACGTCTACTTATTTCTTTTTGTATCAATTTCTCAAAACTCTGTTATATCGGAGAAATCTTTTGGAAGATTACAATTTTAGATTTTATATAAAAATTTGCAATATTTTTATATTACATACTATCTCTATTCGAATTTAAAAAGAATTGTTTTAAAGTTAAAATCAGTGCTGGCTTGAATTCCGCGGTTTTCATCGAATTTCGAAAGCACGAAGGTCAGAAAAGCGAATTCGCAATGCATCTGTACTGCCAGCCGATTGGAGTTTCGATAAGCGAAGTCAGCATACTCTTCTACGGAAAATAATTTCATGGCGAGGTTAAGTTTCTCTTCTCCCTTCTCCTTCTCAGTTGAACGAGAGTTCTAGCTTTAGTTACGTTGTTGAAGGAAATACCGCCACCGGAAAAGAGCCTAGTGCTTTACGCCCACCATCTCTTCTCGTTCATTCATTAACCCGCTTCCTTCGCGCTTTTCCTCTTGGCGTTCAAGAGTCAATCTCTGATCGGGATCCCGCAAAATCGCTGCCAATGCCATCCGATGTCTCCATACAATCAGAGAATGTTGTCGCGAGCTAATATTAACCCGTTTATACTCGCGTCGCAAGCACACGTCGCATGAAACTAAAATAGCATTTATACAAAACGATCTTGAAATCCATCGACAAATGAAAAGCGATTTCGTTTTTACAAGTAAATCTCGCAGCTTAAGATTATCATATCGTAGATCGGTAAGAAATAAAAGATTAAGTTTGTTAATGAAAAAATTAATTATCCTAACCACTTGATATTTATTTGAATCTTTTTTTCTTTAAATTAAAGTGTAAAATAAAAAAAAACAATAGGAACAAGTTTACAAAATTAATTATTTCTTTAATTTATTTGTATATATCATTAATATGAAAATACTATAAAAAGTATATAATATAAAGTAAATATATATAAATAAAAAAGTAACTAGAAAAATATAAATAAAAAAAGTATAGATAAGAAATATAATTTTTGTGTGTGTCATGATTATTATTAAAAGTAGAAAAATTAAGAGGATAACAAAAAAAGTTTGCTACTTTCTGGTCTGAGAAAGCGACCGATAGGGAATTACCTAGTTTAATTAACCGTGTACATCTTAATTAACTGTACTGTGATTAATATAATAACTGAGTATGGCTCGCGAGAAAATTAGCGCGCGATGTAGTCACCGGGATGTAATCATCGTTGACATTGATCGGCGATAGAGCTGTAACTCTACGAAGATATAGACTTCAAAGATAGTCTTAAGCACCTAAGCAAACAAGCACGACAAACGCACTTCCCGTATCATATAATCGCGCTGTTGTTGCACTGTTGTGTGAGTTTCGTCATCGCACAATAACTAGCAACGATTTAAGTGAGGATTTAAGTGAGTTAGTTGAAAAATGCATAATTTTATTGGACCATCAAAATAATTAAATAGGACACTCAAACTGATTATTAGAATATCAAAACTTTTTGTAACATTGCTCATCATGCTTCACCTTTTTACGTAATTAATTTGATGTTCCAACAAAATTATTTTCAAATCTATATATTTATTAGGTGTAGTAAAAAGAAATCCATTATTTTTCCATTCAATTTCATGCAAAAATAATAGATTTCTTTTTACTACACCTAATATATAGTCAAATTTTCAAATACTTCAGCAAAATTGTTCTTTCCATGCATCTAAACAGGTTCTTCTTAAGAGATTAATATTCCCTCCTGAAGACCCGATAAATCTAATCAGATTTTAATATAATTTCTAATTTAATATCAGGCTCTTCCGAAACTGAAAATTGATAACATTTTTCTACAATATATAAGAAATTGAGACTTTTTTATATTCACTGTTATTAAAAGATAACACAAAATAATTTCGTGGAATAATTGTGGAATTATTTTATTATGAGATAATACAGAATTATCTAAAATAAAAAGTAAATTTCACAATTATCTTATGTGTAATTGTCACTTAACATTTAAAGATTCTTTCTTAAAAAATTCATTTTCAAAATAATATATATCCTGAATTTTATGCGATAAGTTAATGATTCTGATATCATCCGATATCTAAAAAGATAATTGATAAGCAAAGGAAAACTCTCACGGATTTCAATTAATGACTTTTCAATTTTTTAACGCAAAATTTGTTTTTCTTTTATCGTGACGCAAAGAATTACTTACTCCTAATCATAGACAAAATACATATATCTATGCTACCAATCGAGTGCAGAAGGGCAGATGGGATTGATTGAGATGCATTTTTTCGATTGATAACGCACGGCCGTCTTCATCGATAAAAGACATATCGCGTACGCCTAGTGGCCTTTTTGCATCCTCATTAAGATGGAGAAAGGCGTGCTTGTGGGCGCGGGAAGTGTCTTTTCTTGGCGACCCGCATAAAAAGCTCTTTTCTCTACACCCAGTGTATCCCTCGCGTGCATGAAGATCGATTCAGGTTGCGCGCCCAACATTATTACGCATTCGAAAAGTGTAGAAGTGCAAATACTCATTCCCTTATCTGAACGGAATTGGGAGCGGTTCCTCGAAGTATACCAATACCCGGAACGCGATGCTTCTCACTTCTCATCATCATTTAATTTTAACGATAGATTTTTCGACGAAGCTGAAAACATTTCTAGGGAAGCTATCGATCGAAACTGGTAAATATTTTACACTAAATGTATCGATAATGAAAGAGTTTCAGAAATTTGAGATTTAAAGTTTTAGCATCTCGGAGAAAAACGATGAGTTTGGTTCATAATTTATAAGGTTCATTTTAGATGCGATTTTTGGAATTATTAGCTTTCATCTCGTTCTCTTATTTATTCAACTCCTTCGACTCTAAAAAACTCATCCAATTTTTAATGAACAATTGAATGTTTTTCACATAATGTATTTTATCGTAACAATTTTTACAATTCCTACAATGCACACACAAGTAAAGTTTGTAAATTAAAAAAATGCATATTTATGAAATTTCTCTCTTTCTGTCGATATAACTTTTCTATGTATTTAACAATGTTATCCAGAAAGAGTTAAATGCTCCAATCCTGATTTTACTCAATTCTCAATTTATCTGTCAATTAGGACATTTTATGAGAGATAATTTATATTATATTTATCAGGATATTTTATGTTGTATATTATATATTATTCCATATATGCACATCACGTGTATTGTTCAAAACAGTTAAAAGGTCATATTGCACTGTTAAATTCATAATGTCAAATTATATCCAATTTAAGTTATTTTTAGTCATTTCTATAGATCGCCATTGTTCCTACGCACTATATCATTAATTTGATTAAAACAATAGGGTTAAACAATTTAACTCAAGAAACTGCATTGATTCAAATTTGGTTTATTATTTACTAAGTACATTAATATGGATGATGTTTACTTTGAAACTAATCACAAAAATAGATTTACATTTTAACATACGTATGTAGAAGTTAAAAATAAGAAATTGCTATTTAAAATTCAAGAAATTCAGTTGTCATTGCTCCTTTGATATTTAACAATATACATCTAATAAATGCCTTATATTATATTATGTTTAAAAGTTATAAAATGATGTCTTTCCGCCAGTGTTCTATATTTCTGATGATTCATCTTGAAAGCTCGCAATCGTGATTTTTCTTCAAGTTTCAATTTGGAGGAAGAAAACCAAAGATCTCGAATGACACCTCCTAATGCCATATTATTATTACTCCGCCGTTTGGGAGTGATATTCGTAAGGCTGAGAAAACTGCCGCACGTCACGCCGGCCGCGCGCGGTCGCGTTCATTCATGATTTCGTGAGGAAACGACGGTGGCGACACG
>NW_017259239.1:663053-667473 GCF_001594045.1 Atta colombica | reverse complement strand
CTACCTCCACTTGCATCTAGCCGGCGTAATCACCCCACCGTTTTCCAGAAGCGGACAAACTTCGCGCGACTCGCGAGATGCAAAGTCATAAATGTGTCGAGAAGCTAGCTGATATCAGAATTTTTTCACAATTAATATTTATATATATTATATATTGTAGAGGAGAAGGTGCAAATATTATGGCATTTACGTTCTATACAATAACTTGGTTAATAATAAAAATATTTAAATTTGAAATTTAACGATTACATTCGCCAAAGCATTGTTCAATCGATTCAAAGTTACGAAACATTTATTAGATACTTAACACACTATTTGTAAAAAATAGGGTAATGTGTGAGCCTTCCACAAATATAGATTTCAAAAATTGATTTTCTTTAAAAAACGATATTTGTTACAAAATAAAAAACAAGAAAGTAAAATATTGTAGAATGTATGCAAATGTATATGTATATGCACACACTTTTTCCGCATAGAATTGTTCAGTACTAAAAATCTATAATATATATAATATAAGCTATAGGTAATATAACAGAAGAGCTACAATCGATTTATGGAATAATTTGATATAAAAATCTCGAAAAAGAGGTCAACAAGCAACATGTATAGGAGGCCACATTAGCAAAATGCCATGCCATTATTTAATTTATTCGCATGTATACTAAGTAAAATGTTAAATAACAAACAACACACTCAAGTTTGCATATATTCGTGTAATAGTACGCTCAAATTTAAAAAGAATGGGAAAGTAGGTATGTGTAATTAAATATACCTTAATCTATATTTGCCGTACCATCTTCTCTTTTATATAGCGGAACTTGTTAAATTTTATATACATGTACGCATAGATGTTGTTAATTTGCAATGTTTCGTTGTGTTATGCCGATTAAATGAAAATAATTAAGCTGGTGGTGCTTGTTTTCCTGCTGGATTGCCAGCTTGATTGGACAGAGCAGTCAGCACCGCAGCCAATACGCTAGCAAAATTCTAATTTAGTTAGCAATCCAGTAGGAAAACAAGCATTATGTGCCGCTGGCTTTAATCTTAATAATGAACAGTATATTGTATTGTTAGATACCAAAGAAATTATAGTAATACAATCTTTTGAGTTAACACAGTTTATTATTTTTAACTTAATTTGAAACAAAATGTATATCATTTCTGTGGCTAGCTTTCAAAGTAAATAATGTCCATATTGATATATGTACTTAGTAAATAATAAACTAAATTCAAGTCAAATACGTTTGCTTGAATTAAATTGTTTGACTCCATTATTTTATTTAAATTAATGTCATATTTTTGCGTAGGAGCAGTGGCAACCTATAGAAGTAATTAAAAATAATTCAAATTGAGTATAATTTGACATAATAAGTTTAATAAGGTGTCTCTCTATATTTCGATATCATCTGTTCGGTATCTTCTTTATTAATAATTTGAAAACGGCACTCACGCGTCATGATTGAAAAGTTAAATATTATATTATCTAAATAATTTGTTAATTATTTACTATAATTTAATCGCTAGAAATTTTGCGTTTCGTTATCTTATATAAAAGTTTTAAATACATCCGATCGGAAATCTCGGTACAATATCTCATTCCCTAAAAGAGAAAAACCGTTACTTATTTATTTACTTTAATAGCGAGCTAACAAAGAAACTTTGTCATAGGAACCGGCGAGTCGGGCAAGTCCACCTTCATTAAACAGATGAGGATTATCCATGGCTCCGGCTACTCGGACGAGGATAAGAGAGGATTTATCAAACTTGTGTACCAAAACATTTTTATGGCGATGCAGTCCATGATTCGGGCGATGGACCTCCTGAAGATCCAGTATGGCGATTCCTCGAATATAGTGCGTATCATTCACATTTTATCGATTGCTCATAATTAATAGATCTATGCAAAGAAAAATCTTTGAATTTTATAGCAATAAATAAATATCGCAAACTACATCACATGTATATTTTAAAACAAAATGAAAAAATTATAAGAGATTACAGTTTTTTTCTGTTATATTTAAAATAATACAAAAAGTTTGATGATTTAAAACCTGGTTAAAATATTATTTCGGTTAAAAGTAAATGTATTTTAAGATAAAATGAGAAAATTTTCATTTAAACCATAAAATTGTATTATTAAATGTAAATATTGACTTTATTGAACTATTTCATATGTAACGTTCATTTTTGTACAGAAAGTACTATGGCATTAAATTTCTATGGCATTTTGGAGCGACACTAGATGTAAATTTATGGTTTTATTGCAGTGTCTTTGAGAAAAATGTTCTCGTTGTACCAACAAGAAGTACAAAAAAATGTATTCTGATTTTATCAATCAGAATTTTGGTTATCGTAAACGAATAATGTAATTTCTAATTACATCGTGCTAGATTAAAATAGAAATGTTTAATAAATTTAATTACAAGTATCTGATTTGTACTTTTTTGATCGAATCAGAATTTTTTCCAATTAGTGCCATATAATTTTTTTCCAGAGCCAATATAATAAATATTACATTTCACATTATAATTTTTGCTTTCTTTAATTAATTTACTGATCCTATCACTTGTTATTTAATTTAACACGGTTCCGAGATATATATCTGATGTACACATCAGATATACCAAATGCTTTAAATCTGCTATTGCGATCATATGCAGGTCAGACTTCGCATTAAAGGGTTAATTAAAGCGTTAACTGTGCTGCACATGAGAAGGTTAACGATAATTTCATATCGCATACTTGATATCGGACATGCCGATATGTCAAACCGGAAACTTATAAATTATACATTGTAATATCGCTTCGTCATTTCCCTAGGTTCATACGTTTTTTCTTCCTCTTCCTTTCAGGAAAAAGCGGAACTGGTGCGGAGCGTCGACTTTGAAACGGTGACGACGTTCGAGAGCCCGTACGTGGGGGCAATCAAGGACCTGTGGGCGGACGCGGGTATACAGGAGTGCTATGATCGTAGACGGGAATATCAGCTCACGGACTCTGCCAAGTAGTAAGTATTTCGACTGTACTACGCCTTTTTGTCGCGAAACTGATGCTTGTCCACGTGTTTTATCGAGAGATTATCCTCTCCTTCATCTATCTATAACATCCTCAATTTCCTCACCGAAAAAACTTATGTAACAGGACGATTCAACACTAATCTTTTTCTCATTGATTCATTTTCAACAAATTGAGAATTTTTCTCTTGAGAAAAGCATCAAGACTCTTGACTTCTGCGTTCTTACAAACAAATTTTATCTTATCAATTCGTTTATACAATTCTGATCAAATGAAAGGAGACATTAAATTATTGAGGGAGACAACAAATATTTTTTATTAGAACTGTAATACGATACATATGAAAATACTTTGTATCTTCCGCCTCCAGAAAACACACACACACGCGCGCGCGCGCGCAAACATATCCAAACAATTCCTTTCCAAAAGGGCTTCGGTCAGTTTTTAATAAAGACTGCCTTTTAACATATTTTTCTCTCTGAAGAAAAAGAGAATGATATTTGACTTAAGATCTTTCAATAAGCTCTTCATTTTCAAAGATTTTACCGAGATTTGTCTCTGAATCTTGTTTAAACACGTGTTTATCTTATTCTTCTTGCGTTTGCGTTTCGAAGCAATGCTTCTGATATTCACGCGCGCACCGGACACGATTTAATTCTCTCACGGTGGCTTTACTTCCTTTCTCTCCTCTTTTCCTCTTTCCTATACATCGCGTATTGAGAACACGATGTTTCAGTTACCTAATGGAGATAGATCGAGTCGCGGCACCAAACTACCTCCCCACAGAACAGGACATTCTTCGTGTGAGAGTGCCCACCACCGGTATAATTGAATATCCCTTTGACTTGGAAGAGATCCGATTTAGGTATGTGGTCGACCGATGAAGATGATGAAAGAAGGAGAGAGCTGCCTGTGCCTGCAAAACCACCTGCATCGGACCGTTTCTGCATTATTTTTGTCTTCTATAACTTATTCGTTGCACCTAGGATTCGTTGTTCAATTAAGTGTTCACCTATTCCCCGTTCACCTATTCCACGCAATGCTATTTAAACCTGTGACTTTCTTCTGTCAAATATAAACAAAACTGACGACAGGATTTTTTAATTCGCTAAAAACTGTAGTCGCGTTCATTACCGTGTTAGATGATCGAATTGATTTAATTGAATTGTATAGATGAAAATGAAAAATTTTTTCTGCTTCATAAAGATCTAAAACAGATCTATAGCAGACTACAGTTTCTTTTCTTTGGTATCTAATGTTGATAAAAATTACAACGTGCGTAATTACTTTATATATATGTGATATTTAATTTAATTTTATCTTTTATTTGAAATCTATATATATTAGGTGTAGTAAAAAGAAATCCATTATTTTTCCTTGTTCCCCCAATTTCATGCAAAAATAA
>NW_017259239.1:661480-662953 GCF_001594045.1 Atta colombica | reverse complement strand
TATATATATATATATAATAATACGAATATAATTAATTTTACTATTTCATTTCATTTCATTTATTTGTACATCAATTATAAAATAAAATAAACAAAACAGACAACAGATTTAAGCGAGAAAAGTTAGATGTACGAGTACTATTTGGTGTACTAATCTTCTATTTTAAAGAAATCTGCATGATTTCATGTACAAAGTTCGTATCTTGAAACAAAAGTATAAAATATAAAGTCATAAAACATAAAGTAAGTCTCAAAACATGCCATCGACGTTAAAAAATTCTTTCAGGCTAAACCAATGGACAAGCATGTATGAGAACTGTTTTATATGACATTTTCTTGTTTTATGATTATTTAAATATATATATTTTTTAAATGTACCACGCATGGCATGCACTTCCAGACAGCAGCTTTTTGTTTCGTTTTGCAGTTATCTTAGTGACCTAGAGCGTATTGAAAAGCCTGATTTCCTTCCGACCGAGCAAGACATCCTCCGGGCACGAGCTCCCACCACCGGAATTATAGAATATCCATTTGATCTGGACTCCATCATATTTAGGTACTAATAGTCTTTCAATCCGATTCTATGCCTTCGATCGTGCACTCGAGTTTTTCGCAAGATATCTTTATAGAAAGCAATGAATCACTTAAACTATTTCTTTTTCTTATTGAAATGAGTTTGAATTTATTTTTTTGATGAATTTAAAGTAGATCGTTTTCTTCGTACGAATATCATAGCTTTAATTATTCCTAAATTACGATCGTTTAGAATAGAAGATCTAGATTAATAGAAAATAGATAGTAGAGAAATACATTTTAAGGAATTTAATTTCTGAAAATATAAAAGTATATGTATAATTTATTTATATGTCGATCGCTTTAGTAGAACTTTAATTTGACTGTTAATAAAATTATTAAAAGTATTTAATGTTATTTGCTACAAAAATTGGAATATAATTTAATTTATTTAATAATTTATTTATTTAAATAATTTTATGATATATCCTTTGTTTTTCCGAGAAAGGAGAAGGATGAACAAGATTTTTTTGTATACATATATACATATATATAATTATATACAATATATATGTATATAATTTTATAATTATTTTGAAGAAGCTTTGACGTTTGCAAGCCTTTTTATGTGTTTTACATTTTTATTAGGTTGTTCAATTAAATATACATAAGCGAATGAACAGCAAATGCAACAATAAATTTATTTAAAACTTTCTTTAACGTACTGTATCTTATGAGCGGATTAAATTAAACGTTAACAGATGTGCTGTTACACATTTATCGTGGCGTAAATAATTTTTTATACAGCATATTTTCAATTAAATTTACATTCGCTGTTCGTTCACTATCTATTTGTTCAGTGTACAGTTACAATAATGCTACTGCATGCGGTGAACTTTATATTAATATCACTTATAATTATGTAGTTGCGATTGAGAATAATAGATGTAGTCATTTATGA
>NW_017259239.1:657377-661380 GCF_001594045.1 Atta colombica | reverse complement strand
AATTTAATATAATTTATAATTAATTTAAATTTATATTTTGATTTTAAATCTTTAAGCAGAGAATCTTTCTTAAAAATAAATGTCAATTTTTTATCATATATATGATAAATGAAAAAAATGTTATCTATTTTATTTGCATTTTTATTGCAAACAAATTCCTATAAGATCTTGAAAATAACAATATAAAAAATGAACAACACAGCAGTAAACGCATAGGACACATTGCATTTGATTCGCTGAGTTTGTTAAGATTTTATTCGTCTTATAATCCGATTCGTTCTATGTATTTTTTAAGATTGAAAAGCGTGTAGAGATCATATTCGATAGATTATATTTTTTAGTAGTTAGGAAATTAATGTAGCTGAATCTTCATATTCTTTTCCTCTTGTGCTGTCTTCGAAAATATTTAAAAATAATTTTTTAAATATATGTACACTGAAAGTAAAGATTGATTGCTGCAATTTAGATAATAAAATATGGTATAGCATTTTTAATCGGCTGCAGCAACCAGTTTATGGTTGTAGCAGCAAATTTTTAGTTGCGTTAGCCTATCAGTATACGATTTCGATAGGCAACTAAAAATTTGCTGCTACAACCAAAAATTGGTTGCTGCAGCCGATTAAAAATGCTATGCCATATTTTATTATCTAAATTGTTGCAGCAACCAATCTTTTTTTTCATGTATGTAATAATCTTTTAAAATACATTTATTCTTTTAAAATACATTCCATACATTTCTATATTAATTGTTATTAATCTTAATCTAAATAAAAAAATATGAAGATTTCGACTATATTTCGTTTGCACACTAGTAACAGTGCTCAATTTAATAGAATGTTATTTGCAGGATGGTAGACGTCGGTGGACAGAGGTCGGAAAGAAGAAAGTGGATCCATTGTTTCGAAAACGTCACTTCAATTATATTTTTAGTAGCTCTAAGTGAATATGATCAAATTCTATTTGAATCGGAAAACGAGGTAATTATAATATTTTTTATAAAATATATAAAAATTATCAATAAATTGATAAATTTGAATGATATTACAACTCATTTGTATGTATGATTCTTTTTACCTTTTAGAATCGAATGGAAGAAAGTAAAGCATTGTTCAAAACGATTATAACATATCCCTGGTTTCAACACTCCTCTGTTATCCTGTTTCTCAACAAGAAAGATCTGTTAGAAGAAAAGATTATGTATTCTCATCTTGTCGATTATTTTCCGGAATATGATGGTAAGTTGTAATATCTTTTTTTTTATAAATATCCACGGATTATCATTAATCATAAAATGCTAACTACTTTGTTGTAATTTAGTCAACATCTTAGACAACATCTTATCTCATATTTGGAAGTAGAAATAAACTCTGAACGCAAGATGTTTATTAAAAAATAAAGATATATTTAAAACTATATTGTTTTAATACTCTCAAAGAAATTAAAACAACGTATTAATCGATATTTATTAAATTATTAATTTATCTCAAGACACACAGGCTGAATAAAATGTGATAAAATTATTTATCTCGATATTCATAAATAAATAAGTTCTATGGTATAGGCCCGAAACAACAAGATGTACCAGCCAGGGAGTTCATCTTAAAGGTGTATCTAAATTGTAATCCCGATCCTGACCGAATGTGCTACTCTCACTTTACGTGTGCCACAGGTCTGTCCGAGTACTGAGTGTATCCTGAACAGAAAACGTAGATTCCTTAGTTACTTGTCGAACGATTTAATAATATGATATTTCTTGCGGTTTTCATGCTCTTTTTTTGTAACTTTGCCACTCCGGTGTTTCTGAATTCGCGTTTGTTATTATATAGTGGTAATCTATTTGCAAGGCTATTTTAATCATACCAAACCTATATCCATACTTCTGCGCATAATTTATGATAATCAGTAGTACGTATTTTTGATACAAAATTAACTTGTATGTAGATTGAAGCTAGTTAATCTAATAGCAATAGTCAGAACTCTCGTCACATCCTGTGTTGTAATTTATAATTTTGTTATGTCATTAATTATTGAACGTTTAATGCAAATTACGTTAGCATACTGAAATTTTAAATATTTATTCAGCAAAAGTTACATTAAACTGAAATTTTTCGACAATAATAAATGATTTATGAAATTTTATTCGCGATAAAGGACTTTTGAATTTTATTACAAACTACAACGTGTAAGCAACTGTTTCGAATTTGCAAAATTATACTCAATGTTCTTACATAAGCTCTCTAGCTTGTTAATGAGGCTTTCGAAAGGCTTCTTTGATGTTCACTACGATTAATTTAATAAGCTGTCCTTGGAGAGTGTATATTGGATTTGAGTGAAGTACAACATTATTACATTAAATTAGATCGATATCCGTCTGCGTTTCGCGTTATATTGTGCGTATAAGTAAAATCGATGTGCATATAAGTAAAAGCGATGATATTTTCTGGATGTAGATTCATTCCTGTCTTGTAAAACACTTAGAAATCTCGTAACACGGAAGATTTGGTCAAATTCTAGCTTACATTATGTTGTATTTATACCTGGAAAAAATCTCAACGATACATATCAATAATCCTCTCGTCGTTAAACGATCGCTAAAAAAAATATTACTACGCAGTACATAATCGCATTGTAGATAAACAGAAGTAATGCCATGCCCCTCCCTCGCTTGTGTACTTCGCAGGTCGACAGAGAGACGCTCTCGCAGCTAGAGAATTCATTCTAAGGATGTTCGTTGACTTAAATCCGGACAGCGAGAAGATTATTTATTCCCACTTTACGTGTGCCACAGGTAGGCTAGTTTCTTGATAATTCCCGTGTACAAAAATACCATATTTCTTTCGCTTTATAACAGTTCTTCGATGTGTTGTGCCTTGTACAGAGCTTGTATGTTGCCTGCCTTCCGTATAATCAGGTGTGTAATCAAATGTTATAAATGTATCACGGAAAATCAACCTGCATGTATGAAAGGCATCTTTTTTCAAAGAGAGCGAAAGAATAGCACAAATAATGTATTAGTCTTTAACGTAACAATTCTAATCTTTCAAATTTACTTGGTTTAATTTACACTTAACATAAATATTATTTATATAGTATATATAATTTTATAGGTACGAGTATTGTATATTTGTATATTTCTCAGTTTCTGATTTACTGAATTATTACGAAATATTAGAAGAAAATAATAAAATAATGTGAATATCGCTAAATACGGTGTCGGGTTGATTTTTCAAAGGTATAACGGTGCTGACTAATTTCAATGATGCCTGATTTATATTTTGCATGCTGCGTTCATGGAATTAACCATCAGATACGGAAAACATCAAGCTTGTATTCTGCGCTGTTAAGGATACGATCATGCAAACCGCGCTTAAGGAGTTTAATCTTGCTTAACGCAACTGTATAGATATTATTAATTAGCAGATTCTTGACGATATTATTTAAAATATTTAGAATATTTAGAACGCTGAGAATGACGTAGAACGTATTGTATATACAATAGATTTATAACAAAACTTAGTATTTCCAACCAACGAATATTATAGAAGTGGTCAAATAGTAAAGCGATTGCTTAACAGATGTTATTACATATTTGTCAAATATGTTG
Organism: Atta colombica; assembly: GCF_001594045.1. Lineage (NCBI taxonomy): Eukaryota > Metazoa > Arthropoda > Insecta > Hymenoptera > Formicidae > Atta > Atta colombica. The sequence goes on along the minus strand of NW_017259239.1, from coordinate 657,776 downwards.
CTTTTTAACATTTATTCCGGAACTTAAATCTGTGTCATTCTAGGCGATTAGCGAATCGACTGCGAATAATTTTATTTTTGAAAATTTCGAAAATAACTGCCAGCTTTACCGTTTGACAACGGTAAAGTTGACAATAATATATGTTAAATAAAAAATATATTATTAAAGCTCTGTAACCCCTAAATAAAAGAAATATAACAATTGAAGTTTACTAATAATTGTTAAAATTAATCTATTTTTTTGCAACATAGTGCATTGCTGATATACCTTTTTAATAAAGGTTTCTTTTAATATTTTTATTTTGTCTGTTACATTGTAACTCATAGAGCCTAACAAGAATAGAAATTTCATTATTTATTTATGATTAAAATTATATTTGTTTACAAATGCTTATATGAA
>NW_017259239.1:644932-657277 GCF_001594045.1 Atta colombica | reverse complement strand
TATATATATATATATATACACATGCACACACACACACACATATATATATATATGTATATTCATAGAAATATTTTAGATAAGATTAGTTATTAGAATAAACACTTTAATGTGTTTATTCTAATATTTTCAATCTACTTTAACAAAACAATAACAATTACTTATATAACTAAATATGATTTCTTCAATTTTGCATTATTAATCTTTGATTACTTAAGCTTCTTTAAAACAAGTATTGAAAAAGAAGTTATATTTATGATTTCGTTCTCTCGTAATGTTACAAAAAGTATCTTGAAGGAAATTGCATGCTGCATGTGTGTCATGAGTGTCCAGAGTTTGAAGCTTCTTGCTTAGGGTAAGTGCCGATCTCTGTTTTGCGCTAATTTTTATGTTAATTCTTTCAAAAACAGATTTTAATGAAAAATATCTTTAATGTTAAAAATCCTGATTAAGGATCCCTTATTAAGGATCAATAATTTATTTGTACAGCATTCACAATAGCATGGTGTGATATATTTTATAAATACATAATCATATCGTTAGGTTCAAAAATTGATATTTAAGTTTAAATATCAATTTTCTAAGAACATTTAGCATATTAAAAGTCTCAAAAGGTTTAAATTACAACGATAAATTAGAGAACTGTCATTTGAGGAGAAAGAAAATAATTCATGGCATGTACAAAACAATGCTTGCAACCAATTAATGTTTCTCTTAAAACAAGTTTTAAGGATGTATTCTATTTGTCTATTTGAACATGTGACTTTTTTGTTCTACAGATACGGAGAATATCAGATTCGTGTTCGCGGCGGTAAAGGACACCATTCTACAGTCCAATCTGAAGGAGTACAATCTGGTTTAGACGGCGAAGCGTGCTGCAAATCCGAGCGGACTCGACCAGTTTCTCTTGCACCCTGACCAATGTATCAGTGCGAGACTGCTACTCCGTTGACTCGCGAGCGTGATCTGTGGAACGACGTGAGGAACGACGAAGAGGCGCGAGACAGAAACAAACGGCTACGACAAACTCGTAGTGCCACCGTATACGCACATATATCGACATGCGTTGCGCCACATTGAACTTCGTCGCATCGAAAGTGTTGTACCAGCACAAGTAGCTAAGACGCGTAATACACACATGTAATTATGAAGGACGTAAAAGGGCGAAGTAAGAAGGTGAACAAGGACCTAAAAGCGTCACGAGTGTTCTTTTTCTTAGCGGAGAAAGAGAGATATGAGAAAATCTCTTCACTGTCGATACCAACTCGCGCGAGTCGATTCGGTTCTCTCGTACACAGGTTCCCGTTTTGGGATTTGTTACCTTTCTTTTGTAGATTAGTTCTTAGTCGATATCGCGGGCAAATACGCCCCACTCCCGGGCCGAGGATGCGTCAATACCTGAGGGTCCCGGGCATCGTTGTCTGACTTTTATATATATATATAGATATATATGTGTGTGTATGTGTGTGTATATATATATATATAAAAGTGAAGAAACGCTATATGCGAACTATATGTATCACGCGCGTGAGCGTGGCGCACGGCGCGGCTGTGCCGCGTGGATTTTTAACGGCCGTCTGTGTTCGTCTCGAGTCCAAGAGATCTCAACAGAAGAGAAAAAACTGAAGAGGCGAAACGGCGAGGCGAACGAAAAAATAAAATTTTAAAAAACCGGCTTTTTAATCGCGAATTAGATTCGATGACACAAGTGAGAGAAGCAATTCTAGTGCCATTTACTAGTGTGGTGTTGTTGTTTTTCTTTTCTTCTTTCCTTTCTGTTTTCTTCTTGTTCTTATTCTTTTTCTTTTTTCTCAAATGTACTAAACGCTAAATTATGAGAACATTCTTCATTTAGAATTATGCGAAAGCCAAAGTCTTTTTGTTTCTTCCTTTTTATCCATGCCAGAAATGACTCAAAGTTCTTTCTGCATGTGATTCGAATCCATTAAAAAATTCATCATATAAATATTGTTATATATAATATATAAAAAGAATGATATAGATTAGAGAGCGTGAGAGAGGGAGAGAGAGAGAAAGAGAGAGAAAGCGAGAAAGAGAAAGAGTGAAAGATATATCAGCAACCGTGGCGAAGAAAGAGAGAGGAGGAAGAAAGTAAAAATGAATGCGAGAGAGAGAAAGAGTGTGTGAGATTTGAGGGAAACTTTGTAAAAGCGAAAGATACTGTGGGGAATTGCGTCTGTTCGATGTGACTTAGATAATTAAGGCGCGCGGGAGGAGCCCGCAGATATCTCTCTCTGCCGTCTCCTCTCTCTGCCGGCTGTGCGTGCAGGTTGTGCGAGGAAAAACGTTCCTTGAGCTGCGAGCAAATCCCTCCAGAATAAAAAGTTCTAATTTGCAAGAACAAATTCTTTGAGAACAAGAAATTCTATCTTGTATAGATAAATTTCTAAAAAAAATACGTGGTCCTGATAATATTTACAGGAACGAGGATTCTCGTCTCGATTTGTGAAGAGAATTTCTTTAAGAACGAGGAATTTCTTATAAATCGAATCACATTGTTTTTTCGAGGATGAATTTCTTAAGCATGATGAAGAAAGGAAGAGGTTCTGTTTGTCGCGGTTCTCCCTTCGTCGGGTCCTCGCCCTTCCGACGCAACGGCACAGCCACCGCGCGCAGCCAAGATCATGGATCCCCTCTCCTTTGGAAGAGAGGGGCTTCATGCCTCTCGCTCGCCCCGTATCCACATTATACTGTGTACGTACGTATGAACTCACTGCCTGCGCTCGGTCATACATTGGCTAGCGCGCTGCCCGTTGCTCGTACTCTCCGATGGTTCGATATCTTCTCGAAGCCGCGATTTTCGCCATTTTTCTTCCTTCTCCAATGACGCGGGGAAAAGTAAATGAACGAGGAACAAGAGAGGAAGTGGTTGATGAAACAAATTAACGTTGAATTTGAGGAATTTAAGAAAAAGCTTTGCAAATTAATGTAATAAAGTAGTAAGAAATTTTATAGAGAAAAATTCAAAAGGAAAAGGCAAGAGGTGAAGTCGAGATAAGCTTTTATTTTTTTTTCTATTAGAAGATATAAAAAGAACGATGTAGTTAATAATACAGGAAAGAAATAAAATTTCACGAATACGCGTGTTGATGAAAGAGAACGAAAAATTCTCCTCTTTTCGCTTCGCTTGATTTCAAAATCAAGATCTTTCTAGCATTATCACGAAAAGAGAGAAAATACAATGATGCGCAGAAACCACAAGGAGAAATGACAAGCCGGACCTTGCCAGTTTTTTTCGAGGGTGGAAACGCGAATAACGAGACAATTTCCCCGAGTCGAAAGCACTAGGCGTAATCGCGATAAATAGCAAGAGCCGCGCGCGAACCCGGAGAGTACGTCGCGCTGATAGAGAAGATTCTCTCTACGTGACATCGGCCGGGTCTGGACGGTTTCCCGTTCGGACACAATGCGTGCAGCGGCCCGAAGGTCATCAGACTCCGCCGGTGTCGCGGATGCATACACCGGGCAGTATGTGTCATATACCTTAGTTGTGTCACACCCACCTTGGTTGGAACACTGAGTTTATATGAAAAAAAAGTATATATATAAATACATTGGATAATATATTATATATTAAGCGGATACAACAAATAATATTGAATAATAACATTAATAATTATAATAATAATTATAATAATTATAATGATAAAATAATAATAATAGTAATAATAATTAATAATAGTAATACTGCTTGGTTTTCATTGAGAGCGCGTGACTAAACGTTTGATGGCAGAGAGGGAGGGAGAGATAACGCGTGTGCAGGACACGAAGTGCAAAACGATGCTAGTGAAATATGAATGAGTGAATGAGGAGAAAAAGAATGTGTGTATATGCGTATGTGCATTATTGTGGTGCGTCTGTGCATATGTATGCGTATTTGTGCAATTGCGTGAGCGTATGCTCATGTAAGAAAAAGAGATAGAGGGGTTGGTGAGAGAGAGAGAGAGAGAGAGAGAGAGAGAGAGAGAGAGAGAGAGAGAGAGAGAGAAGAGGCAAGATGGAAAGAAGGCGAGGGAGTGATTTTCATTGTGCGTGCGTGAGAAACACTTTATCAAGAAATAAACATAAAAAGAGATCGGTTGCAACTACTAGGCTTTGTACAACCCTAATCGAGAAACAGGTGAGAAAACGACGTGCAAGAGTCTCCAAGGGGCTGTTAGGTTCATTTGTAAATCATCTCTCGTCAGGAGGCGTAAACCACCCTTCTGAGAGCGTAAAATATGTTGGGTATTCTTTCTCTGTGTATAAAATTGTAAACACCTATCAAACCCAAAATCAATGTTTCTAACTTATTTATAATAAATAATATACATTAATGATAAAAATAAACACAGTTTGTGACAGTAGTATCGACGAGTGTGATGAAAGAAGTCATCCCTCAATTGCAACAACGATCCCTCTTCCATCCTACATATTGTCAACATACCAATTTCTTATGTACTTCATTCCATTATTTATCTATATTTCTTTAGCCTATATTTCTACAATGTGTCTTTTGTTTCCTGTTTTTTGCTTTTGCTATTTTTTACATCTTGCTTCTTATCCGATTTTTTTTGTTTTATATCGCTCGAGATAAAAGTTAACGAACTTTGAAAGAAAATACGTAACAAAAAATACAATTGTCCGAAATAAAAAATACAATACTGAAAAAAGTTGCAGAGGAAAAGGTAAGAAAAGCAAAAGGTAAAAGGCAAGAAGCAGGAAACAAAAAGCTTGTAGAATAGGTTTTTGATCTCTAACAAAAATATGATAGAAAAAACAAGATACATTCGTAAAATAATAAAATAACTAAAAATTTTTGAACTCATGAAATTACTAAAATTTTTGATATTTTAAACAATGCAACCTTGGTGATTATATTTTGCTGATTTTGTTGATGAATTTAATAGTTTTTCAAATTTTTGAAGTTTCAAAATTTTGAAGTTTGAAAATCTCCAAGCAAAATCTAAGAAATATGATTCTTAAAATTTTAGTTGATATAAAATAGATGTAGAGGAATGTGTTTATAAGGCAAAATTTTCATATTTTAATAATATAGATATAATTATATTTTTCAAAATTACAAAATTATATTGTTATTAATTTATATGTATATATTCTATTATAAAATATTGTGTTTATTTAATATAAAAGAAGAAATACGAATGATCCAATTTTTTTATATATATATAATATAACATATTATGCGCATTACGAAAAATATATATTATATATACATAAAGAAGACATAATAGAAATGTGATAGCAGAAAATTTCTTGTATGAAACATATTGCATTAGCTCTTTCCCATTTTATATGCTTTATACGTAAAAGTCCGTAATCAGATAACGTATCTGTTAACAGACATGAATTATCTCTCTTTCAAAAATATATAAAATAATATTTTTCGATCGTTTTTAAATATGTAATTTTAAATTCTCACTTAATACTGAGAAGAATCAAATTTAAATAAAACGTCTTTACGAGAGCATCCACAGTTGTCAGTGCGCAAATATTATATTTATAAGCCATAAGGTAATAAAATGTAATTCGCAAACTTAATTTTGTTGATAAGTACTTCACTTGTTGTTTGCGAATTATATGTATCTTATCATCTTATATTAATATAAATATATTATTTATGTGTTAACAGAGGCTCGTATAATTATTTTACTCATATTTAATTTATTCTTGGAATCGCAAAACTATTTTTATTTTTATTTTATCTAAAAGGAACGATGACATAACAATTTGAATGTTTATAAACTAATTACATATACAATAAATCAATTATTATGTTTGAATGTAATATTGAATGTAATATTTTGCAAAAAAATAATTTAAAAAATTTTTGTATTTTAAAATTTACAATTATATATAAATCATTTTGAAAAATTTTAAAATTAATTATTTCGTGATGAGAGAAACATCTTTTTATTGAGTGTTCATCAAGCGTATTAAAGAAAAAAATATAAACTAGTATTCATATTCCTATTAATTTTATGCAATTAGATAAATTGCCCTTTAAAACGTTTATTGATAAATTTAATTAATTTAAATTATTTATTTATTGATAAATTTATTTAAATATTAAATGCGATTCTTCGTAAAATAGGCTACACGGAGGTCTTTACCGCGTTTGTCGAACAGCTGTGGGTAGAAAATGAAAAGAAGGGAGCAGCTGTACGTGGAATGCGCATGCACCAGGAGGGGTGAGTATGCCACCACCTGGACTCCTAGACAGCGCTTTTGATCCATGTGTGAGAAAAGGATAGCATGAATCGAAGATAGATTGAATGAGTGAGAGAAGAATACATGATTGAGAGAGAAACAGATAGATATAAAACAGAACAGAGAGAGAGAGAGAGAGAGCAAAATGGTGAGAAAAAGAAGGAAATTATGCAAGCTAAAGAAGAACAATTTGCAATGGAGGAAAAGAGAAAGAAAGAAACAAGAAAATATGAGAAATGAGAGAAGAGAGAAGGAGAAGACAGACACGGCGTATATAGAAGAAAAGGAAGTACAGAGGTAGGGAGAAGGAAGGAGTGACAATGTGGATCAGAGAAAGGCAGAAAATGTCGGAGAGGGGAAAATTGCGAGATAATAAGAGAAGGACAGAGCGTGGTGGTGGTAAAGAGATAAAGCGAAATGGAAGGAGAGAGAGAGAGAGAGAGAGAGAGAGAGAGAGAGAGAGAGAGAGAGCAAGTACAGAACAAGCAAGAGAGAGAAAGAGGGAGAGGAACAAGAGAGCGGGGGAAACGCGGCAGTGGAGTCGCGGCGCGTTTCCGCGGATATAGTCCTGCGGAAGATCAGCGAGAGGACTACACCCTTACTGCAGTGTGGCGAGGATCAACCCGTATCGGCATATCGCACAACGCGCGCTGCTCCGAAGCGGAGAGGATGAGTCTTATGCTGGACGAGGAGGAGCTCGACGAGTGAGTTCTTGTTCGTGTTCGATAAGAGTCGGAAGGAATTTAATTGGCATCGCCAAGGCTCGATGACTCACTTTGAGGGATAGTGCTGTCGCACACATGCACGCGCTCGCGTTCCTCGAGGGCGCGCGAAAAAGGGCTGGGCTGGCCACTCGAGTCGATTGCATAGCCGCCCTTCGCGAGTGCTCCAACGAAAACCGCTACCGCGATTGCGCTGCAGCTTCAACCGATTTTTTAATCAATCGTGAATCTGTGTGAATCAAATTGATCAAATGTGCGTTTTTAACGGCGCGAACATCGCGGGATAATCGATTCTAATTTGCCGTGTATAATAGATTTTATATTAAATCTGTCAAAAACTTTGCTCGCAAATTAAACGCTTCTCTCCAGCCAATTTCTACCAATGTAGATTAACTTTAATCTCGGGTTCATTTACTCTTTATTCGCTAGAAACTGGCTGTTTTTGCAAAGAAACGTTTAGTTTGCGAGCAAAGTTTTGAACAAGTTTAATTTATATCGGCGCGTTTATTCGACGTAATAGTCTCGAAGCGATATAATAGTCTCCCATTATTTTATTTTGATACGTAAAAACTCTCTCTTTATTTCTTTTTAATTCTTAGAATTAGAAGAAGATAAAAAGTAAATTAAATCGAGATTAATGTTCACGTCTGGATTAATGTTGGTAGGAATGAACATTCATCGTCTTATTAAACGAAAATAGAAGAAACAAAAAAGAGTAGAAACTGATTTTCTTTCATGAAGAAACGTTTAGTTTGTGATTAAAGTTTCGAACTTGTTTTATCGTTATGCTCATTCAACGTCATAATCTCGCAACGATAATTATCTCCTATTATTTTATTTTGACACGTAAATTAAAGATACCCTCTTTATTTTTGCAAAATGCAGAGAATAGTGCCTCTAAGTCTTGTCTGATATTTTTTGAGGAATTTGATTTTGTGTGAAAAATGTATCCCGTTGTGCCGCAACGTCTAATACTTTGAAGATTGATGTGTATTCTACGAGCATGCAAAGTCATAATGTATACTCGTATATTGATCAGACTAAAAGAAAGTCTGTAAATATTAGCGATAATAAAAAGTTTTACACACACCTGAATTTAATACATATTTTATTTAAATATTATTGACAGAGATCAGAGATATTATCATTAACAAGAAAATAGTATATATATTCGTAAAATAAATAATGTACTAATTATTTATTAAATGTATTTACAATTATAATTTGAAATATACTGCGCCGATGAGGCTAAATCTAATTAAATGAGAGAAAGCCTATTTTTTGATCGAAGATTTTGATGCTTAAATATTTCTGTGTAAATTTATATATTATCTGATTCTGCAAACCACGCGCCGAGATATTTTCGGTCTTGAATCGAAATGAAGAGAATCAGAATAGTAATATTAGTAATATTAGTAATAATAAATTGATAAACAATTAAATAATTTTTTTGATACTAATAAACATTTTTCTAAGAACATTAATCCTCCATCACCAAGGTGGACTTTTAGGTGGAAATGTTCAGCAAGGTGGGATCGATCCAATCTCGTGCTAATTTTTCATCTAATTAACGTACAAAATAAGTGAAAGAAGTAAATAATAACTTGAAACTTTATCCCCTGTTTATTTATAGATAAAAATATAGTTTTATACATTTATACTTTATAAATTTATACTTCAAATTAAAAAATGCTTTGACTAGAACTAAATTGCTTCAATCTCGAAATATTTCATATATAATTAAAATAAATAGAAAGATATTGCACAATAGTCATAAAAAAATCTTTAGCTTATTAGTCTCAAAATAGTAAACAAATAATAAATATCATTATAAAATAATACGTAAAATTTTATCTGAATTTGTATCATAAAAGCAGCGTGAACATAAATAAGCTTTGACATATAAGAATTGAAAGGATATGTCATTTACTAGTTTATATCTATGATTTTAACCGCTTTAGTAAAGGAATTGAAAATAGGTTAGAAATCATATAAACGTAAGAAAAACAATCCATATGCCACATAAAATAAACGAACTAGGGTCCTTTTTACTCCATCTTACCAATGGAGAGTTAATAATCTGAACATTAGTATCTAAGCCTGAGAATTATAATTTATTGCTAAAAAAATATAAAAAATATTGCCTCAGGTGGGATTCAAACTCAGATCTCCTGTATTCCATGCGGACATCCTCATTAAACGTATTGTATTCTTCTTTCTTCCGCTTTATATTAGGTTCTTTGTCTCTCATCATGTCTCCTGCATTAATTAAAACTGAGAAACGGATGTAATTACAGGTTTACAATGGAAAAGATTTCTCGGAATAAATGGACCTATACAAGATAAAACCGTTAGAGAAATGAATTCTATTCGTTTTTTTAAACTTTTCAAAATTATACAAATTATAATCCGAACAATCATTCTATAAATATAGAGATCACTCAAACTTAATTTATTTCTCTTAAAGTTAATTTCTAAAAGCATTATTGACAAAGATCAAACTTTAAAATTAAACGCAATAGACACAAAAAGTAATCTCAAACAAATAATTTAGTACAGATTTAATTCCTTTTTAATACTAAAAACAATACGATTTTTTTTGTAATTCTTAAATAGTAATTTTAGATACAGAAATGAATACCATATTTTAAATTAATATTTTGCGATAAAATTACATTAAGATTATCAACTTCTTTAATATTTACAAAATATAATTATTCTGAATGATCAACCACATTTGCAAAAATGAATAGTCGCTCATTTAAGAAAAATGAATTAAAGACATTAAAGCAGTCATAATTTCTTTTCTTCGGATACACCTTGTATATACATCGTGCCATACGTTCCATCGGAATCGTATTTCAACGATTAGACTAGCGGCCTTCGTCAGAATCAATCAAGTGCATTTTATGTTGCTAAACGATTTACAGTAAGTTTCTCTCTCTCTCTCTCTCTCTCTCTCTCTCTCTCTCTCTCTCTCTCAAAGCAGGTGTCATTCACAACAAACATGTCTAATTAGGGCAACTGCAACTGTGTCACACGCAGTGTCCGTTGAATAGTTTTCCGCTAAATCAACTTGATCTACTTATATAAGAGGAAATCAGTTCTAACAAAAATTGTGTTAAAAATAAACTGAAGAGTTTATAAATTGTATAAATTATATTATATCATATATTAATAAATATTATTATTTACAAGAAAATAATATGTATTCGTGAAAATAAATAATATACTTGTAATATAACAGTTTTGTAATATCAAATTATTAACAAATGTTAATTATAGGATTGTTGTGAAATTAATTAAAAAATACAGTTTTTTATCTATTTCCTTCCGAATCTTTCTCTTAAATTTTCGCTTAAATTAAATTAAATTTTTTTAAGAGAATACATTGTAAGCTGAAAGAAAATTTTTACTTTATAAATTATTACTTTATTTTTAATCGTAGAATTCTTTCTATAATTTAAATATATGAACTAAATAAGCGACAAACATGTTGACGAATTTCTATTGTGTATCGTGCTTTGAAGTTTAAATTACCTGAGATGTGAATTGCCTAGAGAGAAGAACATTAGGAAATACTTCCATGGATAATGATGCGCAAATGAAACGCCGAATGAAACGCATGAATACGTGTACGTTGACTTGCACACTTTCCGTTGGTAACCAAGTGGACGATCGATGCAACTCTATTAATAAGAACATAGAAGCAGATCATGCCTCTTTCTATATTCTATCAGCTACGTTCCCTTGCGAATCAACCCTTAGACTAGGATCCAAGAATCTAGAAAATGTTTCTTTTCTTTCCATCACTGTACGTCGCACATCACGTGTATGCTAATCTCTCGTAACAAAAATTGTTTAATTTACTTTTCTAGTCTGGAGAATATATATTTTTCTAGGAGTCCAGCAAATATACATTTAGATAAGAAACTAACACTCGTTATACCTAAGATAAATACATTCTTTAATGAAGAAATGTCAATTTTACTACAAACATATATACAATTTTTCAAAGATGAATTCAGACGCTATTTGCACAACAAATTGGTCTCTTCATTTCTTCAGCTTTACATTAGTTTATAAAGTTGGAACAGATAGTAATGTAAACATTATCACTAATGGATTACGAAGCATTGTTATTTTATATAATCAAACTATTATAGAATCAAACTATTTTTTCAAAGGGCTGAAACTCAAGGAAAACCTTTCTTTGCTTTATTTGTTGCCCATTTATTTCCTTCTCATGTAAATCAAACCAAATTATTCTATCAATGACACAATTACATCAACATAGTTACTTTAACACATGAATAAATATAAGATATTTATGTAAATAATGATGTGAACATATAAAATGACATGAAAATTTTCATATATATTACACAACCAAAGAGCATATTCTCAATTTTTATTTATATATTTTTAACAAATCTTGTTAACAAGATCTTAAAAAAATTCTTCTCTCTTTTGTTTTTGAAAAAATATATTTTCATCTTTTTCTAACTTTATTTGGGATAAATAAACATCTTCAGATAGCTCTAATATATCTGTCTGCAATAATTTTTTAAATTATTGAGATCAAATATTTTACGTACAAAACATTGGATACTTCAAAAGTTGGAACAGTTATTGTTGGCTATTTCGCAACTCAATCCACTCATTCCACATCACGTAGATATGATGATCGTCTATTTATTGGTGTTTTTCGATACTCGCCATTCCAAGGTGCTTCTTATCTCTACTTTCGTGTTCGCCGTGTCCAATAATATAATATATAGCGAAATAGATCGACAAAGCGAAGAAACGCATGAATAATAAATTAAACAGTCAAGTTCACACGAATCATCCGTGGACATAAATGTAAGAAACGTGACGGATATTATATCACAAGACAAAACATTTCAGCCTTTTGTGTGTGTGTGTGTGTGTGTGTGTGTGTGTGTGTGTGTGTGTGTGTGTGTGTGTGTGTGTGTGCTTAAATGCAAATAATGCGGCTCGAATATTTTTACAAAAAAAGGACGGTATTTTACGAAGAAGCTGTAAAACTAGGTCATAGCTTTTTATATATGCTTCAGTATCCCCGACCTCGAGGGGCATGTATAACGTTGTCCCTGTTTTTTATTTTATCTACATGGATTATACGCAATGTATTGTGACACAATACTCGTTTTACAGCATTATTCACAATATTATTATGCTACATACTTTTTAAGCCACAAAGCTCAACATATTTTAATTTAGTTGACCATTTGAATATATAATGAACTATATTGTTTATTCATTAATTTGTTATTTTTATTTTGTATATTATTCATGTACAATTTTGAGAGAGAAAAAGAAATAGATTAGACATTAATATTTATTTCTTTTGATCATATGTTTTTTTAATGCA
>NW_017259239.1:633802-644832 GCF_001594045.1 Atta colombica | reverse complement strand
TATTAATATCATTCAATTTTCCACAATTTTCCGCGCATTTAATATTACTTATCTCCCTCTCTCTCTCTCTCTCTCTCTCTCTCTCTCTCTCTCTCTCTTTCTTTCTCTCTCAATTATAATTTAATATTTAATTACAACTAAATCTCCACTTGTGTGATATCTTACATTTGTGCTTTTCCACATAAAAGATCTTCGTTTTATCAGAAATCCATTGAAATCTCACAATAAGTTAATCTTTATCTGAACAATTTTCTTTTGAAATCAAATCAGATTTTGCTATAGAAAAGATTAGACTTAATTTTATTGCCGATTCAAACTTGAAATATCATCGAACGATATCTCAATAATTCTCGCTTTTATTTTCAACAATAAAAGTTTCCTAATTTGAATCCAGATTTTGCAACATTATCTTTATAATTTCTTTATAATTTCTTCATAATTCTTTATAATTATTTATATCCATTTCTTCAAAATTTTTCATTTTTATTCATAATTCTGTTCATAAACTTTCTATTTCATATATTCAGAATTAATATAAAAATTGTTTTTTTTTGTGTAAAATGATTATTAAAAAAAATTCTTTATATTATTAACTAAAATGGAACTCTTTGTCTCTTGAACTGGAAATTCCAATCAGAATTGTTGAATGTTAATCTTAAGATGCTAACTTTACGCCGTCGGCATGTAATTTCATTGTACTCATATTTTATTGTTTTGATTCATAACGTAAATATAACCAACATCCAAATCTTACATATTCGGTTTATGTGTGTGACCACTGGAATCTTAAACGTTCTACCTTTTGTGGTATCCTGAATATAATTTTTTCTTCATACATTTAAAATTTTCAAGCATATCACATCCTCCAAATTTTTCAGTCGTCATGATAACAGGTGATATATGATAATAATCCATTCTGAAGAACGAAATATTTTTCAAATACGTCACTATCTTCCGATCACGTAACCGGAAACCGCAGAATCAATCTGAAGTCGGGATATAGTGATTATATGGTGTATAATCACAAAACTCGCACAGAATTCGCTAATGAATTTTTCGACTTTCATGCGTTCATTTTTCAACGACAAACAAAAGATTATATGTATTTATAATAAGTAATAAATAAAATTATAATTAAAGAACTAGACATATAGAGAGAAGTAGGACGCGGTAATTAATTAGTATAATAATATAAACATTCAATATATACGAGGGTAAGTCAATAAGTTCTTAGAAAATCTGTTAGAGGGCACTCGCAGTGTCACATTACTTTTTGACAAGTAGCATCTCTCAGCTGATTACTGTCAAATTTTGAGCGGAATTTATCGTGTGGTTTCATTTCTGTAGACGATTAAAGCCTTTGTATTTTTTACAAAATGGAAAAAAAACGAGTTTCGTGCAGTTATCAAACATCTACATATGAAAGGTTTAACGCCGAAAGAAATTAAAGCCGATAATGTTCATAGCACATCTGCACAGCGTTTGCGATTGTATACAATTGGGTGAATAAATTTAAACGTGGTTGTACATCCACATGTGATGCACCTAATTCGGGACGTCCAACTGAGGCTGCTACGCCAGAAATCATTGATAAAATCCACAATATTATTTTGACTGATCGATAAGTGAAAGCGCAAGCTTGTTGAGGCCACAGGCATATCACATGTGATTTCAATTTTGCACGAACAATTGAATACGAAAAAGCTATCAGCAAGATGGGTGCCGCGTTTGCTCTGTGGATCATAAGCGCGACCGTGTGACGATCAAAACAATGTTTGAAGATGTTTCAACGTAATTCAGATGAATTTCTGCGTTGATTCATTACTGAGACGAAACATGGATCCATTACTTCACATCCAAGAAGGAACAGTCAAAACAATGGACTTCACCGGGTGAACCAGTTTCAAAGAAGGCGAAGACTGTGAAGTCGGAAAGGTGATGGCCACAGTTTTTTGGGACGCACGTGGTATAATTCATATCGATTATCTTCCGTCAAAGCAAACAATCAGTGGTAATTACTACAGCCTTATTGGATCGTTTCAACATTTTAAAGAAAAAATATCCCCATTTGCAAAGAAGAAAGTGTTCTTCCATCAAGATAATGCACGGGTTCATAAGTGCCCAGTACCGATGGCCAAATTCAACGAATTTTGCTACGAATTGCTTCCCCATCCAGCATATTCGCCAGATTTAGCCCCCTGCGACTATTTCCTGTTTCCAAACCTGAAGAAATGGTTCGGAGGAAAGAGACTATCAGAGAGCAACTCATCGTCGAAACAGAGGTTTATTTTGAAGGATTGGACAAATCATATTATTCGGACGGCTTGAAAAAGAGAATTGAAGAATCGTTGGATCAAGTGTTGGATCGAGCTGAAAGGAAACTATGTTGAGAAATAAAAATGAATCGATCAAAAAAAATGTGTTTTATTATGTTTTTCTAAAAACTTATTGACTTGCCCTCGTAATATAGACATTCCATATATATTAATACATCTCTTCAATTTTGTAAGCGTTTCGATTAATTTCAAGTTATTTTCAACGAAATAAATCAACTAAATATTACACTCTCATGCAGTCTGTATTATCTTGGTGCTGACCATACGCCTTACTGCAATGTTTCCTTTTTGTTCTATCAAAGTTAGATAATCTGATAAAATAAAGAAAGCTCCAAGAAGTAGGTTAATAATATTATGATTTAAGCAATAACGGTCGATGATATTTTTATATTTATACGGAAACAAGTACGGATAATCACTGAAATCAAATTGCAAACAAATTGATACATTCACATCCAGTAGTCAACACAATGTACATTATATAATATTAATAAATAGGCAACATTTTTCGTAAAAAGATTAAGAATATGAATAACGTAATTATTATGTCAGTTATGTACAAATCGTTTCGTTTTGCGATTGACGTGTTAGTTATTCAGACAATAATAATGCTACTTGTCATTACGCTGATGAAGTACCGAGGAATAGAATCATATTTTTAATCATAAACAAATTTTGCAGATATATATATAGATGGCTTCGAGAGCCAAAGTATAAGCAAAGTCAAGAAATTCTGTATCCGTTTGTAAGTTTAAGCTCATTTTCTGTGTTTTTATGCGTAACATTTTGGAAGTCAATCTTTTATTAAAATTTCTTTCTCTGTCCAGTATCCGCATATTGTCCCAATCAAATTCATATTTGTGTTGTAATCTATGTGTGATCACTAAGCTAACTGATGTTTTTCTAGAGATGTGATTACGATGTTCAGAAATTGAAGAGAATTGTATTAATACTGAATGTCTATTATTATACTAGCGCATTAATATCTATATATCTTCCTTATATATCTAGTTCTTTAATTTGTTAAATATTGAGGAGTCTGATTTCATTTTATTTGTTAAAACTATAATATTACAGAATATATTGTTAAATATAACATAATTTAATTTATAATTTAACTTATACAATATATTATTAATAACCATTCTCACTGATAACAATTACTTGTTATCTTGTTAATTATTGATAATATAATGAAAAAAAAACCTAATTTGCGTAGGAATTACAGTAAAATCATGGGAATATTTGCAATCGTGTTTTGCGCAATTCGCATTATTCAAATTATTGATAATCATTAATGATTAAGCTCGTCTTTCATGTTAGATTACGTAATATAAGATAAACTTGGTGAACTTTGATTGTATCGCTGGTAGGATCAATAATTTCTTTTCAGCGGTATCGCTAGTAATAGCTTATTCGTTGTGGATGTCAATTATGTAACCAAGCATATATATGTATTTACATGAAGATAGTATTTACTTGATGCATCGTGTAATTTTCGAGACAAATCAAAAGGGAGATAAATTTAGAATGGCCTCGATATTAAACAGCAAGTTAATCTTTTTTCATTTATTTTAATTTTCAAGTTTTTCGAAACGTACATAATGTTACATAACGAAAGAATTATATGTGTAGAAACATAAAAAAAATTCGATTAAAAGATTGAAGATACCGAAACATATAATTTATGTCAGAACGGATCTTTGCCTTCATACAGAATATTTCGATTACGATCGGAGATTCTAATTGATTTTCACTGTAGGGAAAGCAAATGGAATAGTCATACATTGGGATATAAAACAAGTCGTAGACGACGTGCGGGACTATTATTCAAATTTGAGGAACTGTTTTTAGAACATTATTTCTTAATTATATAATTAAACGGTTGATCGTTAAAAAGTTACAATGCAAAAATAATATACGTCTAATTATTTTAATTTAAATTTCTTGTTTGGTTTTGTTGTATTTTTGTAAACAGGAATTTTTAAAAACTTTAATATTAGGTTACATTCTGATCTGAATTTTAATATCTATGTTTTTAATTTTGAATGTCGATTTCCTCTTGACACAGAAAAAAGAGAAAACGCTTTTATCATGCCATAGAGAATAGTAATAAATTTTATATATCTCTGAGTTCGAGGAAACAGTTATGTGCGATCTCATAATTTAACGCGACCGGTGCTACTTTAAGCTCGTATACGAAAATGAGGTCAGAGATGAGATCAGGAGCGACATGATAACATATTCTCTGCATAATATCAACATTGGTTAACTAAAAGCGATCGAATTAGAGGACTCGAATATTCTATACTACAGTCAAACACATTTCCGTTTGTTTATGCTTAAATCATGGGATACTCTTGTACTGACCATGTACTTATCCTCTCTTCCCTGATATGTGCATTTATCTTCTTGTTTGAAATTAAATTCAATAAATCTCTCTTTCATGTAAATCTAGATTATAATAAACAACACAAAACGTACTGTTAATAACGCGGAAGTGATATGATGAGCTCAATGTATAATATGTTAGTAGCTCTTTGTATGGATTAAATTCAGTTAATCATATATATATTGAAAATTGTTTGCATAATTCCGTGTTTCTATCTATAATATGGATCATATAATACACGTTAAATTTAAGAAAAATTATGAAGATAAGAAAATAAACATAGCAGCCCAGAAATAAAATTTAATTTTGTCTCTGAAATATTATAATATGTTATATTATAACATTCTTGTACATATTGGATTTATAATTATACGTTAACATAGAGAAGACGTATTATTAAAAATTATTATTATATATACATATTAATCATAGAAATTAATTTTTGATAATTATAACAATAAAATTATAAGCTCAATATAGTATATTGTATAATTTTAGTATATTGTATAATTTTCTTGTTATTGAAATCTCAAGAATTTAAAAATTATACGCTTTTACTATAATTATTGTTCAAAAGACTCAATGTGTATTTACCATGTTATAGAAAGAGTTTTAGTTGGATTAATTAAAATTTTGATTAAAAATGGATCAGAATTTTCTGGTTGAATATGATCTAGTTGAAATAATCAGAATATTTGATTGATATGATTAGAATATATTATATATATTTATTTTCAATCCTCTCGAAAGGAAGAAATGTTAAAAAGTCGACCTAAAAAAGATGTAAGTAAAAGAAATAGTAGTTTTTTGTAATTTTAATCTCTTGGAACACAAAAATTGAGCACGAATAAATTGATTACTAAACATTGGATTTTTATGCAGATATTTTTCGCATATATGCACAAAATATTCAAATTTGCACAAATATGTAAATATGCACAATATATACAAATAAATATGCATTTTTAGCAGAGTTGGCAACGTTACCTTATAAAAATAACTCGTTACCGTTATCGTGAAAATTAAACGAATTGTAAAATATAACGAATCGTTACATTTTCGTCACTTTTTTTTCTTAACACTAATAGAATATTATATGCAGATTTTTTCGGTAAATATAAAAATGATATGAAAATTCTATTTTTTATTAGAGGAATAGAGCTCAAAAAATATATGCCTATATAGTAAACATTGTGTATTATTTTCATGAAATAGATGAATGTTGTCATATCATATAATATATATAGCATTTTTTGTAATTTTTATATTTAAATAAATTTATTTTTTGTATTATTTTTAATAAGATATCTTTAAATTATACTCTTAATACATATTTAACTTTTAATACATATACAATTTTCTTTTACTGTGCATGATAGGTCGTTTGTGTGTGGGTTAATTTCCAAAATTTTTTTGCAAATATTATGAAGATCCTTATATATATTTTAACATCTTTAAAAAACATTTATGAAGTTGTATATTTAAAAAGAAAGAAAGGATTATTTAGCCAGGTACAATATTTCGAAGAAAAAAAACAAGATACAAACAACTCATCATGAACTCTAAAATTATATTATAATAAAAAAATAATATTGTTTATAATCTGCATTATATATATATATTTAATTTGTGAGATATGAAAAAGTTTTATTTTAAGAAATTAAATATATTGTAAAGATTATATCTGAGTTAGTCTATACGTGTAAACTGTGAATACAATGAAAAAAGGGCATCGTGATTTAGACAGCCAATCAGACTGTTAATGTCTTTCATCTCTGTTTTCTGGGGCTATAGTTACGATTAAACTTTTACTTTTAATTAGAAATAAAGTAACGATGAAAGTAACTGAAAAGTGAAATCATTACCGTTATTCCAAAAATGTAATTGCGTTACCATGAACTTACATTACTCAGAAGAAAATGTAACGTCATTACCCATTTTCGTTACCGTAAAAAGTAACTTGTAACGATAACGACGTTACAAATAATGCGTTATTAATTGCCAATCCTGATTTTTAGAATGCTTTTTTAATAAGACAAATTCTATTTTATTTCTATTTTGATATTATTTCCAATCTGCTTTCTAAAAAAAATTGCATTAGAATCCGATGTCTATCTTTGATCACAGATCTAATCTCAGATAATGTTGATAGAATTAAATAATTTTACTTTGCATCCATGTCAATCCAGGAGTGGCTTCCATCTAGAATGAAATGTCCTTACACATTGGATTGTATGAATGTGTTTCGCTAAAGAAGACTCAAAAAAGAATCGAAATATTCGAAATTTATACTTATTAGTAAGGAAACTGAATACAATGAATACTCTCTATTAACTACGTGATATTCTCAGATTATTATTACATTATTATTATTAAACAATTTAATAATGTCTTCAAATTTGGTGTTAATACATTATAATGTACTAAGAGGGTTAGTTTTTGAAATGTTCTCTAAATGTCACTTTTTAATAATTATTAGGAGTATGATTTAGTTTTGAGGATTTTGCAAAAGATGGCATTAATGTGAGTGTTGTCGAAGATAAGTTCCAATTAGTTATTATTTCTTAATGCTTTAATATTACTCCATAATATTAGTCGTTTACTAACAATAGACGCAGTAAGTATCGTATTTATATCATTTTAAAAATAGAACTTTCTAAAGAGCATTTTGACATGCATTGCTTTTGTTTCTTAATCAGAAGAAAAACGGCGACTAAAGGTCATAGAACTCTGATAGAAACTTATGGTGATATTGCTTTATCAATTAAGACGCGCGCGCGCGCGCATGTAAATATTCGTTCTATCGATTCCACCAAAAGTGATTTTAATGTCAACGAAAAAAGTTGGAAAATACAGATTTGTAAGCATTATTGAATGAAAATCCAGCACAATTCATGTTAGAACTTGCCAGAGAATTAAATATTGATCGTACAGTTACTATAAATATTTACTTGATATATTGTTTAAATAAATCAGTTTTTGAGAAAAAATTCTCAAAACTAAATTATACTCCTAATATATCATATTCAGGAAATTAAAATCTACAAAAAATTCCTTTTACTTACACCTTTTTGAGCAAAAATCCTCTTTTGGAGAATATTAAAAAAAGCCCGTGTTTGCTTAAAAGATATAAGTAGAGGAAATAGTATTTTTTTAAATTTTAACTTCCTGAATACGACAAAGTTATTAAAATGTTCGTGGCGTTTGGGAAACATCTCAAAAATTAAGAAAAATATTGAAATTAATAGATAAATACCATATTAGTACTCAATTTTCGAAGTGTTCCCCAAATGCCACAAACGTTTTAATAATTTTATCACATACGTAGAAAGTCAAAATCTATAAAAAAGCATTATTCCCTTAATTACACTTTTTTAAATATCGAGCTCTTTTCAAAATTCTCCTTTTTCTTAGTGTGATAATTCCATTACATTATAAAACTGTGCGAAGTAATTGTTCCATTATCAGTTTTGAAGCTAATGAGACATATTTCATTATGCCATGTTGACATTTATAATACGGATCACTCTGCACGTTCTCGCATATTGCATTATACGTTTCATGACAAACATCATTATGCGATCGCAATTGTCGTTTGCATTAGGTCTGAATTTACAAATGCGAGGCTGCATTTACACGTGTCCATGACTGATAACGTAGATTCGCATACACATCGTTGAGTTCTAAAGTTTGAAACGGCGAGATATCGACGACTCCTATCAGATATCAGTTGCGAGGCGACGGATATTACTACAGCATCGCGGTGCCTGGAGTGGAACAATATAGTTTATTCAATTTATATTCATCGATTAAATTCAAATGGATGGACGCCGTAAAAGCGCTTGGCTGTTGTATATACGTCATGCACGCGATAGGAAGCGAAATTAAAAGCTTGGGCAAAAAGACGACAACATGATCGCTTGTATAACGGAATTCCGCTTCTATAGAGAAGAAAAACAAGTTTGAAATAAGTAGAACAGGCGAAAAGTCAACAAAGAGTGAAGTTTACACGCGTTTGTAATTAAATTGAAAATCATTCGGTCGCATTGATTGAATTGCTTTAGTAGAACGGTAAAAATGCATTTGTTTCAACGAATTTTCTATAGAGGCTTGAAAAATAAATAAATAATTAATTATAAACAAATAAATATTATATTAATTTGAATAACTATATAGATACCGAAACTTTATGCGCGCTATTTACTTTTTACTTTTTACTAGGTATACATGATCAAAAGGAAAATCTGCGAACATCATTTCTTATTCAATATTAATCATCGATAAAATTAATCGCTTCTTTTCTTTTGAGAAACTCAGAAAGTAAAATCTCATCAAAAGGCTATGTATAACATATTTTGATTACATAATTTATTGATACCTCAGTAATATATATTTGTACAAAGAAAATATTTTTTAAAAAAACTTTATTTTTAAAAAGTAAATATTATTCAACGAGAAATGAGTCATCGAATCGATATGAATATTATGATTTCAACATCAATTTGATGTCGATTCGACGTTTAATTGACAATCATTTCTTGTTGGTCTTGTTTAATTAACAATTTATTTATAAAAGAAAGAATAAAATAGATTGTATGTTTTTTTAAAATTATATGTACCAAAAAGATGCGTATTAATGATATAAAATGTATCATCTGAAAAATAAGCAAAAATTAAAAATTGTATTATTTGAATGCTCAAAAAGTATTCGTACAGATGAGAAATTTAGCTTCTAAAGAAATACATGCGAACCTCGTTTACGTTAGAACAGAATGTATTTGTATAATGCATAATTTGTAGAATACATTGTATAAAATTGCTAATTAATGTTTATTTTCTACGAATCAGATTTTTTTATAATAAATTTCCTTGTACGAATACTTTTTCTCACTGTATGTATATATAGAATTTCAGATCAATATGTTTTTACTCAATCAAAGATATATTTCTACCAAATTGAGCAAATTAAATTTCCATTGATAATGGAAATTTCGTGAGTAATTGTCATAACATTCCGTGTCTTTTTATTTTTTAAATGTTACTATTATACTATTAATTCCTCATTATATAAAACTATAATATGCAATTATAACTGCCCGTGAATAAAACGCAACAAGAAAATTAATCGACTTCGCAGAAATATTATTTCGATGATATATTAAATATGAATAACGACTTATATACATTACAATATGAATAACATATCTTTCTTCTAAATAGATTTTAAAATAAATTTTCATAAATAAAATTGTAAAAAATATATTCCTTTTGTCAGAATCCTATATCTATTAATTTTATCATCCAGTTAGATTACGCTGCGATATCGCAGCATTTTTTATTATCTTAACATTTTTTTTTAATAAAGAAATTAAACGTTACTACGTTCCCAGAGTTCTTTCGAGAAATCTTTATGATTGTTGCTTTATAATCTATACATAATTGGCTTTCCATTTATGCCCATTTCCACCAACGTAGATTAACTTTAATCTCGGTTCAATTTACTCTTTGTCTTTTTCTAATTTTTAGAACAAAAAAAACGAAGTTGAACCGAGATTAAAATTAATCTACATTGATGGAAACGGGCACTAGTGATACAAGTCGACATAAGTCGCTCCATCTTTGTTATTTGTTATTTGAACTTGATATCAAGAAAGACGGAACGATGTTTGCGTTAACATGTGTCACTAAATGAAAAGCACCTATTGATTAAAACGTGTAACTGATCTATTATTATAAAAATGTATTCTTTTAGATAATCCTAATAGATGTCTACCTGACGTATATTACTTTATCAGATATGCGATAAATTCCATAATAATATCGTCTGACCGATCTTTCAAAAAAATTAGCTTCAATCAAAGTTCTTTTGAATCTTTTTATTCACATGAATTTTATTATTTATAACTCATTGTAAACTATATATAAATACTAAATATAAATAAAAATTTCACTGGAAGAGTGCATTTTTATTGTTATTTATCATTTATTTTTAAAAAGATTTAAAAAAAAAGAGAAAAAATGAAACTTCACTAAAAAAATTTCTGATTAAAAATGGACGAACCAGAAAATTCTTATCAATCAGAATTCTAGTTATCTCAATTAAAATTCTAATAAATTTAATCAGAAAAATCTGATTTGTCCATTTTTAACCAGAATTCCAATTAATACAACGAGATCTTTTTACAGTACTTTATTGAATTAAATTTATTTTATATGTAATCCCAGTAAAAAATTTTTCATGCATGAATATATATAAATATATAAATAACATATAAATATATAATATATATATAATATATATA
>NW_017259239.1:619445-633721 GCF_001594045.1 Atta colombica | reverse complement strand
ATTTTTAATGTTTTCTCATTACTATTACACATTACTATTATTTCTATTACACTGAAAAGTAATTTTACAAAGGAAAGAAAGATGTATGAATCATGTATCATATTTTGTATATAATTATACATATTTATGAATATTATATTTATGCATGTTTATACATATTTATATAATTCAGGCATGAAAAATTTTTTACCGAGTATTATTAGATAATGAAATAATATAATAAAATTATAATATTATAATTTTATTATAATGAAATGTCAAATTCAATTAAAGATTCTGATTTTGCTATTTACATTCCTTCTGCAGAAGTTTAGTTGATAGTTCATTAAGCTATACACATATATCTATTAATTTTTTATTGAACTGTATCAAAAATAAATAAATATATGTCAAATAAATACATATCAAATATATGAATATTTTAAGCTTATGCTATCTTAAGACATTTTCTGCTTGCCAAAAGATAGTAATGCACTTGACGTAGCAAGTACAGCATTGGTTGGCATCGGTCTAAAAGTAGCGACGATTCAGCATCATTTCACGGTATGAAGATTATCGAGCGACTAACGCTCCTGTCTGTGCTCCGATTTATCATGCTTGTAATGATTTGCATGAATAATGACTCGTGAACTGTGAAAATTAGTATATGTTAATATTTTTATTTGGCACAAAGTGATCGTGATCGCAACAAAATAAACAACAACTGATCTTCGAAAGTATGGAAGACATATTTTTTCGACATCGTAACGTGAGAGCGATTCTGATATTATCAGAACCAAGAACATAAAGTTCGTGACTCTTCGTGATTCGATACAAATACAATAAAAGTCGGAAATAAAAGTGATCCACATATATTATTAGAAATGTAATTAAACAACCAGAGGAAAGATACATATACTTGTTGGACACTGCAAGGATGGAACTTTTCATTGATTTTATATTAAATGAAAAAGAAATTTATCAAAGATTTTATCACGAAAAATTGATATGATATCACATTTCGTTTCTATAGCATAGAAAAATGATGATAATTTTTATAAAGAAATAACAAAATTTTATTATTAAATTTTTAATCATTTTTTGTCATTATACCTGTATAATTAGTTATCTTTGTTAACCAATTTTAGTCAATTGTTTATATATACATATTAATTTATAACTTTGAAAATGACTCAAAGGAGATTGAAACGTTAATTTTATTATATGTAGATATATTTTATCTTGTTTTTACTTTTATTTTTGTTATTTAATATCAACTATATTATATGTACTCTAAAATTTGTTTTGTTTTGACTCGTAATTCTTCTTCTTAGTATAATTTCTTTTATTAAAATTTTATTAGTTATATATCATTATAAAGGAAAAGAAAATATCATAACAAATGTATCTTATTTCGGCAATATAAAATTTCGCGCGTTTAATGATTCGAAAACGCACGGCGGAAATTAAAGTGGTTATTAACACACCAGAGCGTTATTAAGAAAGTGTGCTCACAGCTGGTCCATCGAGATGATATTTATTTATCGATATCCCGCGGGAAGCTTTGGAACAATTTCTAAACGAATTGCTTGTGGAAGTTTTGCGAATACAACTTACGTCCTTGATTTTCCATGGAGAAGTACGCCCAAGTGTAAAAAAGAAATGGATATACTGACGGAAATGAAAGAGCCCCGAACTATGTTTCCTCAGAGCAGGCAGATGTGTGAAATTGTGGATCGAGGAGGTTGGTTACGTAACATCTTCGATGATCCTTTTAATCGCGCAAAAATAACTCCAATTTCTCGGTCTGGCAAAAAAGGAAACAGTGAATTTCATTTCGCACTGCTATTTCGCACTGTGATTCTAGCTCGTGAAACACTCATGAAAAATTTGATAAGTGCAATTTATCAGAGATCAACCTTAAAATGATGAACGTTTTTACAACTACAGAGTTTAGAGTTCGGATGTACTTTTCGATTTGCTGTATCAAAATATCAAGTTTTAAAATTATTCTTTTATTATAAGAAGTTTATATAATAAATTTATGTATATTGTATAATATATCATTATATAATATATAAATATAATTGTATAATAGATATTCATTACATATACATATACATATAATTTTAGATTCTGCTAAAAAATATAAATTAATAGGTTTAAAAAATTTCGGTAGGATAGACTGGGATAGTTGTACCAATTTTTAGAAAGATACATATGTTTTTTTTATATATTTATTTCTTTTAATGTACATGACACAATAACTATTTAGATTTACTAGATTTAATACTATTTGCAAGAAAGTGTAATTTTAGCTATTTATGAATAAAATATCAAAATCCTAATTAAGTATTATTTTGCTCCGATTTGGTACAAAATAAAACAGCTAGAGAAAGTTATAACATGTTCTAAAAACAAATTATCTCTTATAAGACATAAATTTACTGCTTTAAAAACACAAATTCAATGCTTTAAAAATAAATTATCTGTTCTAAAACAGAAATTATCTTCTTATATTATTTTTATTTAAAAAAAAACAGTAAATTTGCTATTAAAAAGCAGAATTTATGTTTTAGAGAATTTGTTTCAAAGCAGTGAATTTGTGTTTTTAAAACAGTAAATTTGTGTTTCAAAACAGATAATTTGTTTTTAAAGCAGTGAATTTGTGCTTGTAAAGCAGTGAATAATATCTATTACAATAAGAAATACTTACAACGCATTCACACGCGATCATAGAGCATGACAATGTGACCTTAGCGCGTGCTTACATCACAGTATTTCATGGCTGTGGTATTTCCTAACCTGAATAGTCGTCAACTTAATATATTTCGGTTCACGAAGTCAGAGCGACTTTTTTTTCTTGTCAGATTTTTATTTTTATTTTTGCGAAAATATATCGATTCAGTATTTTTATCAAAATTTGAGGTGAATGGACTCTTCTTAACATTTACCGTTAATTGTAATAGTATTACAATGTACCCTAGTGATACGGTATTTTTAACCCCGAACCAATGTTGTCAAAATTTACTATACATAAATATATTTGAAATCACTTAAAAATATTTAAAAAAAGGCATGCATCGAATTTGAAAAAACGTATTTTAGAACCAATAAATTGAAAATGTGATAAAAAGCCTTTTATTTGAAAGTTTAAAGCAAAAAAGTATAAATCGTAAATTTACACTTATGTGACTTGTCTGTGCACAGTATATATATAACTTTTTTTACATACGGCTTATCTCTTATTATTTAAAAAATATACGCATTGTTACAACTTCCATTGCAACTGTCCCCAGTCTCTCCTACCCATAGTCTGTTTAAAGCAGCGTCAATAAGATTTTAAGGCATAAAACTTAAGTTTCAAGTATCAAATCGTAAAGAATTAACTAATCATAGTCGAATCCCGGTAAAAAAAATTTTCATGCATACATGAAATATGTATAAATATGTATAAACATACATAAATATTCATAAACATGTATAATCATATACGAAATATGTCTATATATGTTCATACATCTTTTATTCTTTTGTAAAATTACTTTTTAATATAATAAAAATAATAATAGTAATGTGAAAACATTAAAAATAATTAAAAGGGTAATTTTCATACTGTTTGTTTTAGAAAAAATTCAAGTTTGAACAAATGTAAAAAAATTATTTACGTATAATTATATCTAAAATTATGCATAATTGTGTATGAACAATTTTTTATACATTTTCCCAAACTTGTTTCTTTCTGAAACGAACAATGCGAAAATTATTTCTTTAATTATTTTTAATGTTTTCACATTAATATTATTATTACATTAAAAAGTAATTTTACAAAAGAATAAGAGATGTATGAACATATATAGACATATTTCGTATATGATTATACATGTTTATGAATATTTATGTAGGCTAACTCCGGTATATACGCCACATCTATCAAAAACTTAATTTATTAAGTATTATTTACTATGTTTATGGGAGGGGGGGGGAGTAAACAAATTATATCAATAAAAACTTTGTACTGTCTACTACTACGAAAAAAATATTAGAAATCTTTGTATTTTTTACCGCATATCTCATAGAGATAGGATATATGACTACTCTAAGAGGAAAGGGGATATGTACAGCTCATGGAAAATTT
The DNA here is from genome assembly GCF_001594045.1 of Atta colombica. NCBI lineage: Eukaryota > Metazoa > Arthropoda > Insecta > Hymenoptera > Formicidae > Atta > Atta colombica. The sequence goes on along the minus strand of NW_017259239.1, from coordinate 629,604 downwards.
ACAAATAATGCATATAAATAAAACGACACAATATAATGACACAACAACTTATAAAATTGTGCTTATAAAGTTTTATTAAGAAATAAGAATGATAAATATGTATATATGAAGTAATAAATAATAATTATAATTTCTTCCTACATATATTACAAGTATTATGACATGAGATACATATTTCATATAATGTGTTTATTGCATTTAATGCACTGAATTTAATCTGCGCACTTTATGTTTTGGGCATAAATCTCGTTTGCTAAAAATGCCATGTATCCAAACAGGTGGAATATACAAGACAAACTTAACAAACGAAAGCAAAGCACTTGTATTTTGCTACACAACATGCTTTACTTTTCCACTACACGTATATATCATGAAATAACCATTAAATCTTTTACACGCCCTACAGTAATTATTTTATGTAGATAATAATTTATGATGGTGTTACTTATTACAATGACAAATCGATTCAACTCACAATAATTTCATTAATATTAATAGTAAGAAGTTGAAATCGTAATACTATACTAATATAACATAAAGGCATGTAACAGAGAGTAGAGTAGCGAGAAAATTACCCTCACTCCTTCTATTTTTTCTGACTTCTGCGGCTAAATCCCAGCGTGGTGTATTTGCCGGAGTTATTCTATGTTTATACATACAATATTTATACATATTCATGCATGAAACATTTTTTACCGAGATGAGAGGAAAGTCATCAACTACGATTGATAAATAAATTTCTTACAGCTTAAGGCTTATTGTAGATCGCTTAAGTTTTATTTCAAATTACAAGTCAAACGAATATGTCAATTTTAGATATACCTGATATTTGTTAATGTTGAAGTAATATTTTATTATTGGAGAAAATTAATGAATTCATATAAAGAGCTAATGATATAGAGCGGACTATTAAGAGATCCGCAAACGGTTGTTGTCGATCAATAAAATAAAATAGCTAATGATATAGATAAAGTGCTTAATCGAGGCATCCAGTTTAAAATGGAAATAAATGTAACTGTGTGTTCAAATTGTGCAAAGATACTTTATTCTGTCCAATCGAAACTTTTATACGCACACTTTTGCAGTAGACTGAAGCAAAGAAACAAGAAATTCTATGAAATTCTATTTTTAACAAATTGAAATTGTGTGTTAATTAAAGTTTTTATCTTATTATTACAGATTTATTCATCCGGATAAGATTTGAAAATAAGATATTCTGCACGTAAATCTGATTTTTGAAATTGCTTTTGAAGACGACAACTCCCTGTTTGCCTGAGTCATCTCGATCCGCTAGACTAAATGAATCGATTTTTTTTTCCGGAGTGCGTTCCACTTGAGGCTCATCACATTGCAAAGCATTATTTGTGGAACATTTGAACAACAAAAAATTTTTTATTCTTACTAGAATTCTCTTTTTCACTTTCGAGATATCAACCTGGAAAAAATATTATATATAAAATATGTCAATTTTTTTTTATATAATTATATGTAATTTTATATAATTTTATATAATTACACATGAAATATTTTTTCCCAGAAAGTGTATACCTATCTCACTCATTTAAGTTCCAAAATTGTACACGATAAGTTTAGACACAAAAAATAGACTTAAGATCAAAATGATCGATTGAAGTGAACATTGAATGAACGTACCGAGTGATTCAGATCTTCAGAAAATCGATTCGAGATCTCTCATCCCTACCCTATATGCATTCTGCTACCGATAGTCGTGTGAACTGGCACGACACGGACGTCTGCATTGGCGGTCTATGACTTGCACTTGCACCAGCCAGTGACCGGTTACGCGTATTCGTGTTTGAAGAGAACGTGTCCGGCGATTGGCCACAAATGGTAGCGACATAGTGGGGTGAGAATGAGGCATGGTACTTGTCTCGACATATAAAGATCCCGTCGCAATCGTCGACAACTATTTTCTGATATTGTCGATCGGCTCGACACGAAACGTGCGACTTATCGTGCCATCTGATATCGTTCACATTAACGGATCGCTACCCTCGGAAGTAAGAATCAGAATTGATCAGTTCCGTAAAATCTTCTGTCCGTGCGACGATCTACTAATTTCCAAGGTGGTGCAATTTGTGATTTGAAAAACAAACCAGGATGCCGACGTGCGCCTGCCAAGGCAGGACTCTGGACGAGTCGGAGGAGCACATTTGCTCGTTAAAGCCACCTATGGAGCAGGACAAGGTCATGGAACCCAGAGAATACGTCAATCCGGTTAGGTAGGGACGCGTTTTTACAGACAATGAAAACTGGAAGGTCTTATCTTGCACTTACCCGTCAAGAATCAGACGAACCCTGAGAACGAACCAGAAGAGTCTGATTATATTAATTAGAATTCCGATTATTTCAACTATACTGAAAGAAAAGATTGGCTGCAGCAAATTAGATGGTAAAATATGGCATAGCATTTTTAATTAACTGCTGCAACCAATTAAAAATACAATACCATATTCAGCCAATTTTTTCTTTCAGTGTAGAATTAATGGATTCAACCAGAAAATTCTGATTCATTCATTTTCAGAAATTCCAATTAATTCAACTAGATATTTTTCTTATTGTTATATTGTTGTAACCACGAGCTTTCTTTACATGTAAATGAAGCTCGTGGTTATAAACGAAATTAAAAAAATATAAATGATTTAACTGAAAATTAAGTTACAGTAATTATTTAAAATGTAATGAACGTGTACATTAAATTTATGAAATTTTAATGTACTTTAAATAAAATTTTATGAAAAGTACATTAAATTTCATAAATTTTCATGAAATATAATACATTGAATTTTATATGTACACAAATATACTTTTTAGTTATAAATACATTAAATTTAATGTAATGTCATGAAATTAAATTCAAATTGTGTAATTTAAAATTTAATAAAATTTAAGAACATTTCTAACAGTGTAGCATATTAGAAAAAATTTAGGTTTTATTTAAATTTTTATAGCAAAACGAGCAAAAAATAACCAAAAAATAGTAAATATTTCGCTGAATAAAAATTTTAAATAAATATAATTTAAAATTAATAAATCAATTTATAATTAAGAGTTGTATACATACTTTTATACATATTACTACTTTAGTTTAGGATTGTAGATTTAAGACCGAAAAATAATCGGCGTACAGTTTATTCTGGGAATTGTAAAATTCATGCAAAAATATTATTAAACCGCATATTTTTCTTCTTTATTTATACTAACGTTTATACTAATTCAATTATACAGATGTACAATAATTGTTATAAAGTTTTTTTGAAAGACTATTTTCATCTCGATTATCTTCTTCAAATCAATCGTTAAGTAATTGTATTTGATCAGTTTCGTACTGATTATTACTGTATATAAATTATTTTTTCAACTTAATGAATTAAATCTTTTTTACACAATGTTATTCAATTATTGTTTAAAATTAATTTTATATATGTGAATTTATGTTTGATGATTGACAAAAGAATTTTTATGTAAGAATTAATTTAAAAAATTAAATATTAAAAGCTATAATATTGTTTTACAAAATGTTATTGTCAAAAGATTGAAATTTAAAAAATTACAGTATAATTGTAAATATGAATTGCTGATGTGTTTGTGATTTGTCATTTTATTTCATTGGATAAATTAAATTTACGTAAACGAAAATGTTTATTGATATATCGTAGTGCAGTTTTAACTTGTCAAAATATAAAATCTATAAATATGCAATAAATACACAAATAGATTGATGTTTGAAAGGCTGTTTTTTCCATTTCATTCCATTAAATCCATTTTACGATATATGGAGTTAGATCATTATGTTTGTTCTGCGTAAAGTTGGCAGACAGGAATACAGAAATCAGATAGTACCGCAGTTAGACGAGGTATTTTCTTTTTACGGGAAACTGGTAGCTAGGTCTCAACAAACAGACTTGACTGACCACAAGAATCAATTTTTCTCACAGGATTGATCGTGAATACTGTCAAGAGACTCGTGACTTGCCGGAAAAGTACATCATCATTTTTTGCTTGTTGAGTTCAATTTCATAACTCTATATCTCGTTTCAAAAAAAAAAAAATAGACTGTAATTGCCAAGCAAATGATAAATTTCGTTTATATTTGGAAAGTAATATAAAATAAATTGGAAATTGTACTACTAGAACAAGTCTCTCTTGCAGTTCTACTGTAGATTATTATTATTGCGAATATGAAATTTTTTACATAAGAAAATGGGGTATTTGCACTTTTGAATTTCAACGAATCGACATGCATTAATTCGCTACGTTGGCGTTGATTAATAAAGGATTATGTGCACAAACGTTGGTCATCATTTCTATACGTTTTTCTCTCTTTTACATGTAATATATTAATTGTTGAAAGTGGAATAATTTCTTTTGTACGTTTATATACCATATTAATTCTATTATAGAATATTTCAATATTACATAATAGTTCGTAACGTCGATATTGACATTTTATATAATTATAAATAAATTGTTGCCCAATTAATTTATTAATTTAATTATGTATGTAAGTAATACACTATGGTGTTAATAAAATTATTATTCTGATAGCAATAGTTTATTTAAATTATGCTAACCGAAAAACACACCAAGTCAAGAGAAAGTCAAAATGACTTTATTTTGATTTTATTTTGATATCATGAAAGTCAAAGATTTTTTTATTAAAATTGTTAAAATAATTGTTTATTGACGTTAAGAATCAAAATTAAATCATTTTGCTTTTTTATGTGTTTCTTGAATATTAATCGATTTATTCAATAGGAAAAAAGCAGAAATATATAGGGTACCCCAAAATTTACGAATCAAAATATCACAGCAAGAAAGTTTTCAACAAAAGTATAAACATATTTGCTAGTTGTTATCCGAATAGTAATTTTTAAAAGTCAAAAACTAAGTAATTTTAGACTAATTTTAGATTATATATAATTATGCATACATACATATATAATATACATAATTATAGATAATTACGATTAAACGACTAATTCTCCAAGACATCCAATTTTAAATTGCTAATTTTTTTACTAATTAATAGTAATTTTAAATTAATTACGATTAAACGACCGTTTGTTTGTAAGTCGCACATAGATGCATGTCAACCAAACACTTTGAATATGCGATGATTTACAAATAAATGGCCGTTTAATCGTAATCTGTGACTATAATTACAGTTTTTAACCTTTATTAAAAAAATTATAAAATTTAAACGGCAAATGGCAAATTTTTATATAAATTATTTTTTTTTATATAAATTATATTTTTTAATTTTTTTGCAATATTTTGTTATATTTTAATTTACAAACTTCGGAACATTCTGATGTATAACTATATCTATAACTATCCATTAATTGCCTTAATATATTATAAGATGTATTTTTTTCATATTTATCATAGAATACACTGCATAAAGTAGAAAAACTCGATTATCCTTTTCTTCGGTATGAGCGAAATGAGAAATTATTGCGAGTTACGCGAAGAAGAGATACTAGAACTAGATAATACTATTCTGACGATGAAACGAAGATGCATGGTTGTGTTTTGCGATGGTAACAACGGAAATATGGCGAGCGCAACTTCGTGGTATAGACAACAGACTGTATATCTTCACATTATTCGCGTGTGAGCATAGTTTCTGTCGAGCTTGCGTGAAGATAATAATGAAAAGCCCGTCGCAAAGTCATACAAAAGACAGATAACGCCAAATGAGAAACCTTGGATAGTTTTCTTCGAGCAAAAAGATATCTCATGGGTGGCAGAAAACAAGATTTTTTTCTTAAAAATTAATATTTATTTTATTATATATTTAAAATATATAAAATTAATAATGATAAGCAACAATTAGTTGAAGTTATAATCAATAAATAATTGATTGTTGAAGATTTGATACTTAGAAATTTCTTTTCTTTGATTTTTATCGATGAGAAATATAAGAAAAAAGATTTCGAAGAAATCTATTAATAGGATGGCGAACCAGTTACAACTGCGAATAAAAAGCAGCTAAGTAGATATCAATTTATATAACTAGTTTTCTTCTCCGATTTTTACATAATTACGGATTAAAAGGAAAGATGATTTGGAGAAACATGATGATTTATGAATTACATATTCCCGGCAAAACTATTTTAATGTTAATTCAAAGATTAAAATCAAGATAAAGATAAACAATAGACAGTTGAAGCTATGGTTAGTGACAAAAAATTAGATTTAGGGGCTTGTCTGGATTTTTCTTCTTCGATTTTTATTCGATAACGAAGGAAATAGAAGAAATAAAGAATTCATTGCGATTAAAAGATAAAAAAATATGTGTGTGGTCCTAAATATTAGATTATACATTTGTTTCTCTGATTTTTATCTAAGGGATAGGGAAGACGATTTCTTGTTCGGATCATGTAACTTCGAAGATACAAAAGATAATGTTTATTCGTTATTATAACTTTCTAATCAACGACATTAGAATGACATCAAGAATAAACCCTAAATTTTTAATTCTACCCTATTTTTAATTCTACTTCAATCCAATCCAATTAAATTGAATTTCATAATTTAAATTGATGGAAAAGGAAGTATTGCTGCATCTGCAATATCTATTAAAAGTTTAATAAGTTTTGAAAGTCTTTTATTTTCTTTATTAACTCGATCTCAACATCAGAACTTATTTCCCAGATAATTTTAGCTGAACTTTACTTTATTAGAAACATAATCCAAGTCGTGATTAAGTTAACTGTCATATAGTTGAGAATCAAAAAAAGATCTTTCTTAAATTTCCATGGAGACGTGAATTAATAATTATTTCATATCCATCAATCTATATTTGAAGAAGCGCAAGTAATAGCCTTTGAATAGCTTACATACATAGTGACATTTAGATGGAAATTGGTGAACATCTTCATACTAGTTATGCATGCAAAATTTCTCAGGAGGACAACGTGGACAGTGTTACAAGTTGTACAGACGATGTGAGGAATATACTAATGAGAAGATCAAACACTATAATATACCTTTTTTTATGATAATATATTTCTCATCAAATATTAAACGTATCTCTCATAAATTTTTTTTCAGAGGCCTTTCTTTGTTCATCATAACGAAAAAAGTTTGAATATTCTCATTTAAATATTAAATAATATTAATTACATTTAATCATTTAATACACATGCAACAAAAATCGACATATGATAAAAATCAAAATAAAGAATAAAAGACTAAATAGGAAAGAAAAACTAATAAGAACAATACGAATGTTAATACGTAATCACAAAATATTAATTTATATAAACGCAGTAAATTATACAAATACATGCGAGTACTTAATAATTTAGTAAACTTTTATTAGCCTTTCTTTCCTATTCTAGATTCATTCTTATAGCATTTTACTTTTATTGTTAAAAGATAATGACTGAAACTATATTGTAGCAAATTGTAAGCAAATTGTAATAAGCATTTAAAGTTTCTTCGGACACAGATAAGTAACAGATGTCAAAGTATAACAAATGTGACTCATGAATATTGTCCATTAGATTAGCGATCATCATAGTTAAACCGATTAATAAACGCTTGTGATTTCACGTTCATAAATCAATAACAAGAAATTAAAGAAGTATGTACATTTATGTTGCCGAGCGTATCGTACACCAAGAAACAATAGGCCAACCTGAACTATCGGTGAATATTTTCTTCCATAGAAAACTCTTCCAAGTAATCTGAAAAAATAAACAATCGAGCGAGTCTTAAGACGAGCAAACAGTACTTTGCTGTTCTACTCAGCTCCATCTTGACCCATTTCTGTATTTGAAATATAATATCTTTATAGATATTGCTTTTGACAATCCATATTCCACAACCTTTATATTTTTACTCCTAAATCTGCATGTCAAAGTATAAATATTGAATCTCTCATTCTTTCATCGAATCATTTTGCACAAATATTGAACTGTTATACGTCGCAGAGGATTTCTTTCTTATTATCACGTTGTATTGGGTTGTCCGGAAAATTCGTGCCGCAAAAGATTTAAATTTAATAAATGAAATTAAAAATTTAAATCTTCTGCGTTTCAATTTTCCTTCAAAATCGGCACGAACTTTTCGGACAACTCAATACATTCCGATTGCCGAGACATCAGAAACGAAATATATTTATTCGGCCATCGAACGGAGATGATTTAATTACGATGCGCAAATCCGTCGACAATCGGAACTGATTAGGCTTACGAGTACGTTAACGAAGTTAATTTTCGACGTTGATGCGATTGCCCGTTCTACCGTTCGCCATAGAATCAATTTCATGACGTCGTGATGTCAAAGGCCATCACCGCAATTTAATCGGAGCTCGCTTATGCCTCGCGATCTAGAGATAACCCAGAGACTATGCGAACGCTGAGATTTACAATATAAAGGCATTTATCGTCTTCAATGGTTTAATCGTTATCTTTAATAGTATTACAAAAAAAAAAACAGTAGAGAACCGTAATGTATTATACAAAAAAAATTGCCGATTTTTAATTAATTTAAAATGTTATACATTTAAATATTAATATTCTTGCTTAAATATACACTAAATATCAGAAATAAGATAATATATAATTTAAATATTATTCAAACATCACAGTTAATAATTCTGAATACTAATTATCTTGTGTAAACGGGTAATTGTATATTTTATAAACAAGGGGAATTTATCATATTCATATATTGCGAAAACATTAATCAAATATTTTGCTATGATTGTAGTATTATGATACATGTTATCTATTTCGCGGTTTTTATTCGCGAAATTATTCAATTATTGTACTAAATACTTTATTATATTCATAATTTTCCGGTTTTCCATTTTTTATAGGTACAGCGATGGCTCCGTACGATTACGAAACCCCAATATCGAACTCATGGATCAGGATATATTATACCATCTCGCACTTGGCAGCGGTTCCCACGATCTGGTTGAGATGTTTGGTGATGTCAAGGTAAATCAAAGAAATTCCTATTGTATTTGTAAAAGATCTGAAATACATTTAGATAAAAAATCTTTGTTGAAATAGTTGGACAAACTTTGTTGACGTATTTCTTAAGCAATTTTACGTCAACTTCTATTTAGTAAAAATTTAGTTGGATGCCATTTTGTGTTTTTTTTTTTTTTTTTTTTTTAATATTGCTCAGTGATATTTAATATGTCTTGTAACTAAGCCGGGATATTAATGATCTATTGAAGTAAGACCTCTTAAAAATTTCTAAATGCATAAGATTTATTTATATTAAAAGTCTAAAATTTAATATACAAAAAAACTTTTATTTTTAATCACTTTTAATATAAAGCTCAATATTTTCTGCAAATATAAAGTTACATGTAACGTACCTGTGTAGTAATTTCCCACACACAATATAATTTTTAATTTAATATAACATATATGCTGTATTATATTGTAAAATTACTTATATTGTAGAGTTGAAAATTATAATTAATAGGAGTTTTATAGATTGGATTGATATTTTATAAATAAAATGGATGTAACCATTATGCGTTTCAATAAAAAATCACTTTTTTTTCTCTGAAATGTCATAGTACATACTTCAAAGACTTTTAGTTTTATTTCAATTTATTAAAAATCATGACATGTTACGCAAAATCTGACATCGTGTTCAGAGAGAAAAATATCTTCGGGATATGTAGAGGAGAAGGTAAGTATTATGGCCAGTATATATGTATATTGTGGCCTTTCTTAATATCTTCGCTATTATATAGCGAATTCTAATAATTACTTATGGAATTATTTGTTCAGTAGTTACACTATGACGCTAATATACCAATACTTAATATTCAGGCACTTATAACGCATTTTTACTTTCAAATATTTCGAAACGTTTCTGAGGTACATTTTAATTATATCTACTTCCTTATTTTTCTTGAACTTGAACGTATTATCCATGAATATATGTATTTTTGAATATGTTATTTTATTCGACTGTGTATATTTTGAGTTATGCAAATTTAAACAATAGTATGACATTTAATTTGGCCCTCTATTGATATTGATTCTCTTTTTTGCAGTTTTCATATCAAAATAATTATTTAATAATCGATTGTAGCTCTACTGTTAATCTATAATTTATATTACTATTTTTAGTACTGAGATTTTCAGTACTGAGC
>NW_017259239.1:614266-619345 GCF_001594045.1 Atta colombica | reverse complement strand
TATATATATATATATATATATACATTCATTTGCATATATTTAATAATGTTTTACTTTTTTGTTAATTTTGTAACTAAATACTGTTTTCTAAACAAAACTAATATTTTAAGGCTATTTTTACGGAAGGTCACATTACCATTTATTTTTTCTTTGAGTCATTATGCAATGTCGTTACATTTTTATTAATAGTATCCTAAATAATAATATTTCGTAACTTTGAGTTTAGAATCGATTCAACAAAATTTTAATGAATGTAATTGTCGAGTTTTAAACTTAAATATTGATTATTAACAAAGTATTATGTAAAACGTAATTGCCATAATACCATCTTCTCCTCTACTATATGGCACTTTAAAGAGTATTTGATGTTATTTATCACGATAAGTCGGCTGATAAAGTAATAGTTGGTTGATAGACTAATAGACACGTGCGTAATCTTGAACAACAAAAAGCGATGCGCGCGTGTGCATTAGATACACTTATTTTATTAGTTAATACTCGTATATTGCAAAACGTATTATGATAAAGATATGTGAGCAAATATGTTATTATTAAAAATTAATTAATTAATTAATTAAATTTTATAAACGCAAAGCTCTATTAAATTAAACATTTTTATATATACTTTCATGTTGGATATTATGAAACTCGAACGACATAATTATCAGAATTATTACGTCGTTATCATAGTTTCATCATTTTTTTTCTTGTTAACGTTATTGTATTGTGTTTTAATCAGCGGCATTATTTCTTCCTTTTTCTCATTATCTCACATCAACAACATAATAAATATTAAATGCAATTTCTTTTGATCAAATACAAATTACTATAATAATAATATATAGAATAATAATTATATATAGAGAAAAAAGTATTTGGTATTTGTGATTATAATTGTGACTATAATATAATTGCATTAAAAAATTATGGAGAAGGTCCATTATTACGATTATTACACTACTATAATATTAATAATAATAATAATATGTTATATGTATAATTCTCTCAAATATGGAAAAATTATATTATAAATGATAATCTGAACTATTAATAGGTATAGATAGTTAAAATGTTAATATACGAATAGTAAATACAAATAATCATTTTTACGTAATGAATGCAATCGTCATTATAGTGAATGTTATATTCTATATTTTTATTATAGCTATTTTCTTAACATTCGCTAATTATTTACATGGTAATAAACTATAAAAGAGATATGGTAAGGAAAAATTAATTTGCATGGAAAAATTTAATGTATGTCATAGTGTAAAGTTGTAAAATGATGATCGTATTTCAATGTTGAAACAACTATAATGGTTAAAATAATCATAAATTTATAGTTGACTCAGAAAATGATTATAAATTACATTATAGTACTTGCAATCACTTTTTTCTCCCAGTATATAAATAATAATTATCGTAAGAGATATTGCGATATATATATCTATAGTATCATATAGATAGTATCGTATATGTATTTTTTATATTTCTTGTAATTATTAGAAAGATAATCCATAAATAAAAAGATATAAAAATTTGGATAAAGAGAAAGGTAGAAATTTTTTAAGATTTTGCTTGGGGATCGTTTTATTTCTATGCCTTTTTATGTATTTTTCTTAATAGAGAAATCGAAAATAATCATTATAATAACGCCAAATTTAAGGAAAAATTGGTACATCGAAATAAAATGAATAAAATCCTTATTCGCATGGATCGTTATAAAGTTACTGTTAGTTATGTTTCAATAATTTATTTATAAAATTAATTAGATCAAATGTGAATAATATTGCATCATAAAACGTTAATTGGATTATATTTTTCATTATATCATTTATCATCTTACTATATACTCCGTAAGCGTTGCGCATCACTTGGAGTTGAGGAAACGGTACGAGATGCGCGCGCGTGTGTGTGTGTGGTATGTGTGTGTGTGTGTGTGTGTGTGTTGTGTGTGTGTGTGTGTGTGTGTGTGTTGTGTGTGTGTGTGTGTGTGTGTGTTGTGTGTGTGTGTTGTGTGTGTGACAAATGTTACAATGAAAAATATAATCTAATTAACGTTTTATGATGCAATTTTATTCATATTTGATCCAATTTGGAATTAATTTTATAAATAAATTATTGAAATGTAATTGATTTTAAATGTGATTGATTTTATAACGATGCGAATAAGGATTTTATTTATTTTATTTCGATCTACCAATTTTTTTTTAAGTCTGGTGTTATGATAATGATTATTTTCGGTTTCTACGAAGAAAAATATATAAGAAAACATAGAAATAAAACGATCTCCGGGCAATAGCAAAATCTTCGAAAATTTCTATTTTCCTTTCTCTATCTCTAATAGGGGAAACCGGGGCTGATTGTCGTACGGGGTTGATTATCAAAATGCTTATAAATGTCAAACAGAATATGGCAGAAAATTCTCTTTTCTTAACTGTTGATTGCTGATATAATATTAATTTGTTGTGTAAAATGATTTGCACTACATTGTACGTATTATTTACCTATTGAGAGTTGAATTAATGTCGATTCCATTATTATTTTTTTCTTACTGAATTATAGCGATTTTTAAGAAAATGAAGTTGGTGAGTAAATTTTTCGTATCACCTATCTTGTTGTCTGACAAATCTTTAGCATTACTATAATCGCGATATTTTTATATTCATAGAAAATGACATGGAAGATCTTTGCTATAATTAATTAATTATTATTCTGACAACGTTTGTGAATACAATCTTTTTTATTAAAAATAGTTATGTGGGGTAGATTGACCAAAATGGAACGAAGTTAAGTAACAATTAATCTTAATATCTTTAAAGAATACATTTTTAGAGAATATACTTACAAATATATTATATTTCATATGTTTTTTAATTTTTCATATAGAAAGTACTACAAAAACAAATTATGTATTTTATGATTAAAGTAATTATTTTATTTATATTATTACTATTATTTTTACCCAATTACTATTATTTTTCAAAATATAGAACTGACTTAAAATAAAAATTGTATTTTTTATATATGTGTTGTCTACAACAAATATGTTAATCCTAGAACATGTGACAATCAATCCAGAACATGGGATTGATTGTCACATTTTTGAAACTTCATTTAAAATTAAATAACTTATTTTTATGATATGATGAATTTACGAGTTAATATTCTGTTTAATATACCTAAAGGATGTAAATATATTATAACGTTTATAATATTTCAAAAAAATCACTAATCAAAAACTGTGACAACTGGCCTCAGCCGGCTCTCCTACTTTTCGAAGATCCCTTTCAGTTATACTATTGGAAAATTTATGTTAAATTTAATACATTTCTTTTGTCCCAAACGATTCACTCAAATTAATTTTATGTATCACTTATATGTTAATTTAATAAAAGATGAATATGTTAGAAGGTAATACAAATAATTATTTTTAAAGAATAAATACAAAAAAAATTAATATTGACACAGTTTGTATGACACAGCATGTTTTTTCCAGTAAAATTAACATTATGATATCCGTTTATGATATCCATTTATTAAATCTGTTAAATTAACACATATTTTGTTCATTTATCTTAAAATTTTTGTTTTAAAACACATTATGTTATTTATTCATTTTATTCATAAATTGTTATTATTTTGGCACTAAAAGATGCTAAATATCAATTTAATCCAACATTTAAATAACATAATCACATTATGTTAAATTAGTATTTGAATATGTTAAAAATTCAACACAAAATTTTAACGAGGACTTGAATGGAGTATTTTTAACACAAATACGAAACTTTTTTTACCGTGCAAGTGTAATTTTGTCTTTTGATTATTAAAATAACTTTAATTTATCTTCTTTTCAACATGTACATTTAAACTTATCGCGTATAAACAGCAAAATGGTATGACGTAAGATGTTATATCACTTATTAATATTGGACTTTTGGCTTCCTGTGAGGTCTAAGAGGCAATTGCACATAATGTTCCCGACGGATATTTATTACATTTGTCAATAATCGATTAATGAACACATCCTTGCTTCCTGCACTTGACGTACGATCTGGATTAGAAATGGAAAGACGCACCACTCGTGACCGCGCAAAGCTATCGATGTCACGCGATACGCTCGTGATGTCAGCCAACATCAATAAATCGCAGAATATACTTCAATGACGTGTGATTACACCATCGGCTACCGCTCGTTTATTTTTACTATCGTAACCGATGATCTTTGACATTTAAGATGAATCAGGACGTTTGAAGATTCGGGTCACATCACTTTAACGATGAACTCGCCTTGCTGTCTCTCTCTTTGTTGATTGTATTGTTTCTCTATTTAAACCACTTATTATTATAACTATTATTTGAAAGATTATTATTTTAACAATTGACCTATTTTCTCTTCTTTTCGTGCCAAATCACTTGATATAATTGCGCACTTCTCTCGTTACAGTTCGTTTGCATGGGCGGAACACCGAAAAGGATGGAACATTTCGCTAACTATATCATGCAAGAGATAGGTCACAAACTGCCAGCTGGAACGACCCTCCTCGATATTACCAAAAATTCTTATCGCTATTCAATGTACAAAGTCGGCCCGGTTCTCTCTATCAGCGTAAGTCTTTCATAAGTACCTTCGAACGTTTCTTCGACGTGGAACATTTTTTTTCCTTCGACGATAATTTTATTTGTCGTTAATTATCGAGAAAACGACGAAGTCAAGTATGACGACGGCCAAGTGGTTCTTTAAAGCACCTACTATATTACTGCGATTGGAATGTGGAATAGACTATATACTGAAAACTCTACAGCCATGTTTCGAGCAAATTTACTTTTGCGTAATTAAGTCGTAGGTACTCGTTTAACAATTTAAAAAATATTAATGAAACGAACGCGTTTACGATATATTTGAAAATTGTTATACTTTCAAGTAACTAATTTCGCATAATTCGAATATATTGATCATTTTTTTTGTATTAAGATGAAAATTATAATATCAAATAATTTTTATAATTGCATAAACATCAATATTTAAAAAATAATATCAATTTCAAAATTAATAGGAGCTTTTAAAGATTTTGA
>NW_017259239.1:612356-614166 GCF_001594045.1 Atta colombica | reverse complement strand
ATATATATATATATTAAAGAATGATTTTAAATAAGTAATATCTTTACATCTTTAAAAGCAATGTCAATAATTCAAAGAAGAAAACAAATTCTTGCAGAGTATCGCGATAAAAAATGATGCTATTAATAAGAGAACACAATGTTTCTTCAAAAAGAAAATGTTGCAAAATTCTAATCTCTCTTGAATGTGGCGCCGACATAATGGAATAGACAATTCATTCCTAGCAGGCAAATAAATCCGCTAACATTCCACACTAATCACGCTCGGTATCTGCTTCACTCCGCTGTACTCTACTTATGTTGTTTACACACCAGGACGATTAAATCATTTTTTATCGCTTTACGCGAATTACACACGCAGTGTGCCGAGCAAGCTGAGCAGAACACAATTATATTATTTGTTGAAAGAAATTATTATTTATTGAAATCTTGGCAGGAATATCTCGGGGTCTTTATAAGCGAACGAATCTGATATCACAGTATAAGTTTTGTAGTACAAGACATATGTATATTGAAATAATAATCGGTTCCGTTTTCTTTAGGTGCATTTATAATAAATATACTATCAAATTTTATGAAAAAGGAAACTTAACAAAAGGAATCACGACTATGTATAAATAAAATATTTATATCTGTTTAGCATGGAATGGGTATACCTTCAGTAAGCATTCTGCTCCATGAAGTTATCAAGCTGATGTACCATGCAAAAGTAAAGGATCCAATTTTCATCAGGATTGGCACTTGCGGTGGTATCGGTCATGAAGGTGGTACGGTAATCATCTCAGAAGAAGCTCTCGATGAAATGATGAAACCTTATATGGAATTGGTTAGTGATTTTATAAAATACATATATAATAATAAAAAAGAGCGAAAAAAATTCGATAAGTTTAAAGCTTGTTATATTATTGTGTTTTTATTTTTTCTAACTAATTAATTAATTTTGTCTGCAGACTATGATTTACGATTCACGATTATGATTTACAATATAAAAGAATTAGGAGAATTAACACTAGAAATATTAAAGTCTGGTTTGTAGTTTTTTATAAAAATTATTCAATGTTGTATAAAAATTATACAATGTTTTTTATTCGGAGATCTTTTTATTTCTAGATTTTTCTATGTATTTTTCTTCGTTACCAAAATTATTATAATAAATAACAATTACCATTGTTATGATAATTTTTAGTTTCTTAGATGTAATGATAATTACACAAAGGAAAATTAGTACATTGAAATAAAGTTAATAAAATTTTTATTAACATCATTACAAAAAATATATATATATATTTTTCAATCACTTAAAAACTAGAGTTGACTCAACAATATGTACACTGGACTTGCAAATACCAATTAAGGAAATATCGGAGCAAACGTCAATTACAGTTAAATAGTACAAATTACAGTTAAATAGTACAAATTAATTGTCAATAGTTTTAGTATTAAATGATAGTGCGTTGCAGATGGTACTTGGAAAATTGGTGCGTCGACCAGCCAAACTCGACCGACAGCTAGCTCGCGATCTAAAGGGTTTGGCCCATCGCGATGATCCTTATGACACCGTGATTGGCAAAACTATGTGCTCAAACGACTTCTATGAGGGCCAAGGCCGCCTGGACGGCGCATTCTGTGAATTCACTGAGGCCGACAAAATGGAATACCTCATGAAGTTACAAAAGGCTGGCGTGGTGAACATCGAGATGGAAAGCCTTTGCTTTGCCGCTCTAACACATCACGCCGGCATCCAGTCCGCCGTCGTGTGCGTGACGCTGTTGGACCGACTCAAAGGCGACCAGGTATTATATAATTTATGT
>NW_017259239.1:600455-612256 GCF_001594045.1 Atta colombica | reverse complement strand
TATATATATGTCTTGAATGAATTTTGCGTCACGAACAGCGAGCTTTCGCGAGTTAATTTGCATTCTCATTTATATGCACTTTGCAAAATTGTGACAATTTCACGAAGTAAATGCATATTGTTTGTCGAACACAGAATTATTAATGAACAAAATATAGTTACATTACAGCTTGCTAATTTATTCAGATTGTCTATAATTAAACTTATCTATAATTCAATATGCGAACAATCAACGTTATTGAATGTTTAATTTTTCGAAATTAATCGAGAACCACCTCTAAATTATCTTCATAATTTGTAAAGGTTCTGGCGCCCAAAGAAGTGTTGGAAGAATGGCAGATGCGACCACAGAAGCTGATCGCACGCTATATCACCATGTACCTTCAGCGCAAGGGTCGCCTCTCTCTCGAGGGCTCACATGGTTCCATGTACGTGAAGAGTCCACGCCGATTCAAACTGGTACAGCAGGAATCTGAGAATTACGATTAAATGATTCTTAAACAAATCTAAATGTGCAGCCGCGAAGATCTCCCAAGATTGGACACGTCGCCGTCTGCTCGACTATCGGATGTACTTATGCCGCTCAAGCTGTTGTATCCATTTATTTGCTCGCGAAAAGTTGATTAATTCGCGAAGAAAGTCGCGTGATAACAAAGTATTGAAGTACAGAAGAGAGGAATTGAACGAAGGATTTGAGCATAGGAAAGGAGCATTTGAACAATTTACATATTATGCATCACAATACGATATTTTAGGCGTTTCTTGACAAATTATTGTAAACGTTTTATTTCTATGCATAATATTCAAATTGTTCAAATCTGCTTCTTCGTTAATTAAATCTTCCCTTAGATAGATTCCCGCTCGAAATATTAAAGAAAAAAAATTTTGTCGATGAGAATACTTCCGAGAACGGTTGACTTGTAACAGTTAAATTACGCAGTCTTGCCTTGCATTTTAGACTGCGTTCCGTTATTCACGGCAATAAATATTGAAAATCTATAATTTATGTTACACACATTATCATAGATTTTCAATAGTCACAGTAAGTAATGAAACGCAGCTTTACTGTGCGTATGTCAATTTTGTTAAATATTCAATTGGACATTAATTTATTTTATCAACGAGCTCCCCGTATCCTGCGTTCTGTAGATTATTAATAATAATATAATAATCATAATTAAGAGTCATACAGTTCCTCGCTTTGCGAGAAAGCACGCCGCCGTTGCGCACACCACGAAAACGCGTTAATTCCTGAGACCTCCAAAAATTAATACCGGAGCGACCGCTAAAGTTGTACTGCTCGTTTCGTGCGGTGATCCAAGTACAAAATGTGCAGAAACTTACTACGAACTGCGCTCGAAAACAATGCACATTTTTCACGACCATATCTTTCGAGGCCGGATTGCATCAGTCTTGATCAACGTGATCTTTGATCGTAATTAATAAAAATTGTTTTTCGATCTGTAAAAATTGCAATTGAATCATTAACTTAAATTCTCTGTTTAAAACATCAATAAAAAGTACATCCAAAATGTACAGAATTATAATCGCTATAATAAGAAAATTATTTGGAAGGCGTTAATCAAAATGATGCAATCGGTATCACGTAGTTCTGTAGAGATTTAATTTTAGGATTCGCTGACAAGAACGCTGCAACACGCGTTTACGCATTCGCCAATAATGCACAATGTTTGGACGATTTTTTTCTTTTACTCGTTAAATGAGCGATGATGATTCTCTCGTAAATCTTCAGAGATTTGTATTGAGAAATTAGATGAAATCCGCTAACGGACCTATTTCGTGATTTTATTACGGCTTGCGTGTTGCGTCGAGAGCAGTTTCGAGAGAACTTGTAAATTTAGCTACGCGCGTCTGTCGGCGTGTAACGTACGCACCCGATGACGTGGAATCTATGTATTAGCACTTTTAGCAGTTGGATAGGAAAGCACATTCCATATATAAAAGAATTATATATATAAATATAGTCAAACAACTAGCGCGTTTTCGTTCGACTGTTACTCGTAACGTGGGCGAAGACTATGTACACATACACGCAATATACATATAGATGTCGGGAACACATTCGCAAAAATAAACGTCCTAAACTGCATGGAGATTGGATTAGGAATTACAATAAAAGTAACGTTTCAAAACATTGTTTAACAAATTATATTTTCCTCGTATGCGTTCCGGAATATTGAAACTCAGGTGCCTAAGAAAGAAGAAAAAAATGGCTAATTAATCCTTTCTCGGTTTTCTGCTGTGACCAATATAAGTTATAATAGAGTAAAATGAGAATGACCGATTTGTCACAAACAATGTAACTGCAATAACGTACGTACGTATATATTTGATACTTTTCTGTACGTATTTGTCAAGATTGATCAGTAAAACATTCGTAATTTTAAATGTTGAATATTACAATTTTGTTAAAAAATTTTAAAAACAAGGAAGATTTTCAAATTTTTCTATTACATCAAGAAAAAGAAGTTACGCGAGTTTAATAGCCATTAATTATTTGTGATATTTTCAGAACAGTAGATAAATTTCTAAAACATAAAATTATAACGTTTGTTAACCCGTTTTCGTATACACTAAAAAAAAAATAAATACTAAATTTGTTAATATAAATATTTGTTAATAAATATTTGTTCGAATAATTGTATAAGTAAATATTTATTAAATAAATGTACATATATAGTTATTTGCTACAAAAATTATTAATTTAATTATTTAACTATTAATTTTTTTATTGAGTAAATGTATTTACTGTACTTCTGTAAGTAAATGTTTATTTAGTACTTACTATTTAAAGAAATATTAAGATTTAATAATTTTTTCAGTATATATTTAAAATTTTTAAATATTTAAAATTCATGTGCTGTTATGCATATAATTAAATTAAAATTATAATTAAATTAAAACGAAAGATATATTAATCGCAAAACAAACATTATAAATACAAGGAAATGTAATTATTGTAAAGAAATTATTAATTATAAATTACAAAATATAATCTCTATAACAAGGCAATGTGCGACGATAATTTTAATGACAGCGATCCTTTGTTCATATGATTGGGCAAATACCATTAAAATGTATTTTAGGTTCAAGATAGAAATTTCTAATTATCCCGTAACATTTTATACTTTACAACGAAGTGTAAGACATTATTAAAAATATGAAGATTCAAGTACAGAATATAAAATACAAAGCAATATTTTGCACTTCCTCATGATTTCGTATCAATCATAATGCGAGACTGCGTATTAACGAAAAAAATACTGCCTAGTCCTGAGCGCCCACGTTACGTCCTGTTCGTTATGATTAATATTTCGTTACCTAATAGATAGCAAAGTTGTATAATTATGCGATACATCTTTATTATACTGATGTTAAGATGGTTGTTAGCTGATGCGTACAATTTGCCTTCGTCATTGCGGCGCGAGGAATTGCGAATACGTAATATCAATCGTAATTGTGAAATAGTATGAAATTTTCCTATTTTATATTTTCTTAAATTTTTCGGCATATTGATGCCAAACGAACAAATTTGGCACACAATACTTTCATTTTTACTTACTTACTGTGTTTTTTTCTTTGACTTACCTGCAACATGTGCTCTGAGATTTTACTTTTGATTATTTTTATGTGTCCAAAATAAAATTTATAAAATATTCCGAGAAAGTTGTACACGAATAGCAGGGTACTCATTTTTATTATCTTCACGCATAAATTTTGTTCAAGTGCTCTATGAATTTTTAGAATTTAATTCAGAACAACAATGGTTCACTTTTTCAAAAAAATTAATCTTTTAATTGAAAAAATTAATTAAATTTCTCTTTGCTTAAAAAGCAATATAATCATCGTTCAATCTTTTATTTTAATGTCTTGACAAAAATCTTTTTGTAAATGTATAATTTTTCACCTTTTTAATAAGTTTTATAACATTCTCGTTAAAAATGTAAAAATGAAAATGAGATAAAATCTGTGCAAAATTATTCTTTAAATTTCTTTGTTATTCGAAGGGTAAGGTTTTTGAGAGAGACGTTCGCATTATAATGAAATTTTCACAAAAACATAAACATTTTTACTGTTTAAAATTCAGATATACATTTCGTAGTGCATTTTTAAAGAAGAATCCTTTAGGAATAAAGTCTTACTATTAAATTTTTCGTGTTCTTTAGAAAACAAATTAATCACCTGAACGTGAAATTCTTTACTTTAATGATTAAAGAGATGGATAATTATAAATTTATGGTAAATCATTTTGAAACATGTTTCTTAAAAAAAAAAAGACTCGAAAATAAATGTTATTTTTCTCGCGATCCTTAAAAAACAAAATTAATCACACCACATAATCCTTTAAGTAATTATAGATGAATAATTATGAATTTATAGCAAAAAATCTCCAAGTACGTTATTTAAGGAAGAATCGAATCTTTTGAAGTCTTACTACTAATACGTATCATTCTTGGAACAACCATATATTCTTACCGAATCTTGCTATCGCCTTTCGCGTTTCTTTTCGTTCCACGAACAACGACATATCTGTGATGCGTACTTATAACGTGTACGAGGAGTATTAACAAAATGTACCTAACATTGATACGTAAAATGTATGTATATTCGTGTGACGATCTTATCTATTTTCCTCGCGAATGCGTAATGGCTATTTCTCTACTTACAATGTTATAAATTACTCTAATAAAACCTTCGTTGTTACCCCTACCTCCCTTGCATATAATATATACACTATTGATCTATTATGTCTCGTTGAGACATATATGTCTCGTCGGCCAGACGTTCTACATTGTAAATTTGTTAATAATCAGCTATCTAATTGTATTGTCACTGTAAACCGTTATTTATACACTAACCCACAAGACATCTAACGTGTCCTTTTAAGATTCCTGGCACATGGGTTACATAAAAGAAGGAAAAAAAGAAAGAAAAAAAATACTATTGTTGATTGTACGTTATAAAAGGACAATAAAAAAATATTATGTACTTGACAATCTTAATTTTTTGTATTTCCTTCCTGAAAAAGATAATCGGATTCAACTAGAAAATTGCTTATTATATCTGAAAATGTGATAAAGACATGAAGAGGCGGGCTGAAGATGCAAAGATAATGCATATTTATAAGATAGTGCATTATGAAATAATAACAAACAAACTTGTGTCTGAGGATGAATATCATATTTCGTAAATATTAAGAAGTGGTGCATTACGCAAGGACTTTGCAAATTCTTTGACAATCCGACCGCTCGCCTCTTTGACAGACTTATAGTGGACATTTGAAGATCAGTTTTCACTTTAAGTGTCGATCGATGATCCAATTTGACTTCTAGCTTCATCCCTCGTGAAAAATCCGCATATCAAATCCATAGAAATGGACAGACATGATATATTCCAAGAAAAGTCATATTTAATCTCTTAATATTGTCAAGGAAACTATAAGAACAATTCATATATTAGACAGTATTAGGCATTGACTGATTTTTTTATCATCTTACTTATAAAAAAAAAAAGGAAATATATAATATGTATTGACGTATTAAATTATAATTTCTGAAGAAAAAAAATTAAATTATCTCTTAAAATCTGCTTTGCTTTTTATTCTTATTTTCTATTTTTTATTCATAGGTTTTAAAAAAAAGATCGTTTTAATTTTGTAATAATCAAGAAATAAAATACTTAAGTTAGTAATAAAATTAGCATTCATCAGAATACATTTGGCGATCGAAAAATAATAATGACAATTTATTTTCTTGTTATTGCTAAGAATGAAAAAATGGAGATGCATTGTTATTTCTTGATTCATCTTCGCACGGTGATCGGGAGTGTCGAGGGAGAAGGACGAGAATATGAAGAGCGATTTTATTATACTGGAATTTCAACTCCTTACACAGATCATTATTAATATACAGTTAGATGTAGGTATCGACACTGAATATCGAGTATAGAGCACTACTTCGTCACCGCGCCACGGCAATGACGATAATAGTAACGACGGATAGCGTGATGATAATATCATATAGCAATAATGATGACATCAATGTTCAGACGTAACGATCTCACTATGTTAATTGGGTCTCGCTTAAAATGTTTTTAAAATGCCTGTGGGGAGATTCATATATCCGTCTCGTTCGCGTTCGTCTCGTAAGTGTGACGCCGTCGATCGTTACCGCTGTTACTCTTTCAGAGCACTTCCGTTTGCGACAGAAAACGATATTCAACTAAACAAGCTCTCTAAATTCTTTGGAATGGAATCTCACTCTAAGGTATTATAGTTCGTCCCTATTTCAAGATTGTCTTAATGTTTCAAGATGCTATTACGGTCCTCTGATTGATTCGTGACTGTATTTAAAACAGTCTTAAATACAAGAATCAATTATAGATAATCTTGAAAAAGAGCGACTCAATTTTCAATCTTTAAAAGAGAGATTTCACTCTAAAAGCAGAGAGAATATTAACAGACGCATTTCGGAAACAAAGCACGTTAAGTGTTATCGAACCGGTCGACAATTCGTATAAAAAAATTTCTCATTCTTACAGAAAGTTCTCTTTTTGAGTTCTTCTCTCGAATGATAAATGTCGTCCGGTTCCATGTCTCATAACGCGCTATAACGGAAGTTATATCGCACGGGCTCGCAGCACTTTGTGTAACGTACAGTTAGATGTTATATTCGGTTCCTTAGGTCTTTACACGCGCGTATAGGCCATAACTACTTCCTTTTATTGCCGTCGCTGTTCACCAGGAACGTAAGTATAAAACCGCACCAGCTGTGCAAGCCCGCGCTCGGTTTTGCAAAATTAAATTTTCGCTGTATCCAATGACCTACATATCGATTTATGTAGAATGTTAAAATTTTCTATTTTGTTCATCGTTTCTCCAATAATCCCTTGTAATATTACATAGATATTCATCTTTCAACTGTTATTACAATATATAACAAGTGACGGAAATATAGAATTGATAATTTACATAATGACAATGATATATATATTATCCAATTTTATATCATAATAGATAATGAATTGTTCTATTCTCTAGAGATACTGCGTTTATTCTCTATTCATCGTGGCGTCAGCATCGCGTCGAACGCGTTTAAGAAACGGGACAAAATTGTTGGATACATTTGTCTTAAACTACGATGATAATGATAATAATAATAATAACGCGTATCTACTGTACGAATATCTTTAACTGTTGTTATATCAAATGTATCGAGTACACTGGAACAATATCTAAACTTAATCAGCCTCTTTATAATCAACAGCTATAAAACTCATCTTGATGTATCATAAATTTTATCTTAGCTATATATTATAATTATATATAATTATATCGTAAAAGTACCGTGAATGCGAGTCACTCGAGTCCCACCGGATAGACTCAATTCGACATAACGACATACATTTATTGTATATATCGTACTCTTACGTCTATATTACGTGAAGCCTTTAAACAAACAAGAGTCAGACAAGGTTCATCCTTGTTCGATTTTCATCCGTCCGATGCCATTAAAATGATTGTTTAGTTTTCCGTGAACGAAGATTATTTATCTTTTAAAGTAACTAGACTGTTAATAATTAGAACCAATTTCATTTTCATGTAGATTAATAATTCAATTACAAACTTTTCAAAGCAGATTTCACCTACTTTTGCGTTACAGCGAGCTTTGAAATTACAAAAGCGAGAAGAAGGATGTCATTCTGAATTCATTTCTCAGATTACAGAAAAATTATCGTGGCTTTAGCACGGATAAGCTTATTGTAAATCGCTTGAGGCAAATTGCACTCTGCAAACTTGCTCATTTATAGGCTTCATATAAGAGAATCAAACTCGTAATTAGTACAATATTCACTTGAATTAATTTTATGGCTTACATGCCTACGCGTACTATCACAAGTTGCCTAAAGAAGAAAAAAATGTATCACTCTTATCTACGTAACCGAAGTTCTGCCATCACCCATCACCGATTGCAGCGTGAGAATGAGCTCTCTGGCATTTAGGAAAGGAACGAAAAGCAATGAGAATCGCGTTAATTTCCGATCTTGAGCCTTACCGACGTTGAAGCAATTCGTTTAATCACATTGCTCGGAAATTAACATCGTTCACAAGAATAAAACAAGTCAATCGATTGGAGGAGAACAGAGCGAGAATACGAGATTGACTCTTTCTATTGAAACTTGAGCATAGCAAACGACTCGACTTAGCCTGTATCGCTGAAGTAATCGAAGGCTTCAGCGAAACAATGATCAATTCATTTGAGAATCTAAAAAAATTAATCTCAATTCTGTCAAATTTAATTCCAGGATTAATACTAAAACGTATATAGAAAGATTAATTTCCTCTAATTCTAAAAAAAATTCGTCCACTATATTGAATCTTTCAATAGTAAAAGCATCACTCTCATCAACAAATTTCTCACATAAATGTCTCTCAAAAGTTCTTTATGAACTTAACCATATGATCCCACGGTTCCATGAAGATATTGAGCAGGCATTGATGAGATTCTTGGAGAAACGGAATCCATCCAATTATAATTTCATTTTCAGCGATATTACATTACGTTTCAGATGTCATATCTAGGGTGTCAAAGAGTGGAACAGTGGGATGAAATGGAGCAAAATGGAGAAAAAGATACATGAACAACGTTTCGTCTCGCAAGAGAAATTTGTCATACTTTTTGGCACACCAGTTTCCCTTGTCTTCCATATCGTGACTTAGGGCTGCTTATTATGATAGTGGCATAAATCAAATCCTGAAAATCTTATTTAAGCGATTTAGAGTGAATACCATTACATCAGATTAGATTGCACCAATAAAGATGATTCTGCTTTTCTATCTGTTGTTCGATCTAGATTTGAAAAAATCAAAGAAATCATTAAAATGCGCCCACCAAATACGGATTGTAATCTTTTTAAGAATTCGATTCTTACACCACCATCAAAATAAAAATCGTCAATCAAAATCGCGGATTCTACTCGTTCTCACTTGTGGATCAAATGAATTCGCCTGCGCGATTATTAACTCACGCAATATTGTTTTCGTCTCCAATCATTATTTTACGACAATACGAACAAATGCTATTGAGTGAGCTACATACAAGTGTATGCGTACTAGACCGTTACGATTAATGTAAATATATTGTCGAATATATCCAGAAACTCAAGCTTCAAGTTTATCGAGTTCAACTGTCCGCTTCGAGTTCTCGGCGAAACGTGTACGGCATTTCGACCGAGGGTCACTCAGTTCCGAGGGGGTCCTCGATCAAACCCGATGGAATAATTAACACGTTGACACAGGAGCACGTAGGAGGCTTTCCGGATTATATGCACCGTATACTTTTGTAAAACAGAATCGAAACCGTGACTGGCGAAAGTTCACAAGTTCATCCGGCGTTTCGATGATCGATATACCGTTCGCCCATTAGTATTAATCTTCGTTATTCATGTAAGGGACAAGGGCATTTATAATTAAATCCTTGGTGTTGGTCTGAGTATCCAGAAGAGCAATATCGATATACTGCCTCGTGCTCCTTCGCAACTCACAGCTTCGATTTGTTTAGGTGAACAAAAGCGCATATATCCATTTGTTAACTCTTCGAGCTGATTTCACATGATAAATAAGTGACTGCGTAGTATATTTGAAATGAAAGTAGAAAAGATCGACTTTTTCTCTTAATTTTTTAAACGTAAAATAACAATTAAATGATAAATTCCTATAAAAAAAGAATATATTATTTCATATAATATATTATTTCATAATATATTTCCCAAAGAGTTAACAATATCCCTTTTTTTTAAATACAATTAAGCTTATAAAGCGCGTACATCTGCAATATCTTTCCCTCACCGATACAATCATTAGCGTGTGTGTGTGTGTGTGTGTGTGTGTGTGTGTGTGTGTGTGTGTGTGTGTGTGTGTGTGTGTGTGAGAGAGAGACAAGAGTTAAAAAACTCTTAAACTCATCACACGCTTTTCGATCGATACCTTCGTCTATCTATGTATTTACAGGACTAGAGTCTTACTTAAAATCTCGGCTGCTTGCTCGAGGAAAGTTTCGAATCCAGAATATGATCGAGAATCGATAGTATCGTCGTCGAGCAAGCAGAAAATTATGAGCATAACGCGTGTGTTACCTTAAGAACTATACTTACTTTAAATATACTACGCGATTAGTACCCACCGTTTTTCATACGATAAAAGTTACTCATCAACGCAAATTCACTTGGTATTCCAACTAGCACCATTCTACGGAATATCATTGAGACGCTTATTAACAATTAACACTCGACTGATATATAGTTTTACGCTTCTAAACTTAGCGTTCATTAAGATACATTTCCGTTTTACTTTAATAATTAAATCTATTGGTATACGTAATCAAACACTTATGCAATAATTGTACAATATTTTCATCTTAATAATTTTTTAATAAAGTTATTGAAAAAGTATTAATATATATGTACATATATTTTTTCTCATATATTCCCTTTACGTTATTTCGACTTCTCTACCTTAACATAATCTTCATTTCTTTAGATTTGTCAAGTTTAGAATTAATGATATAAGACTGCATGAATCGCGATATTCATTAAAGAATAGTATTCTTTTCTTCTCGTGATAAAGCTCGTATTTCCAATTATTGCGCATCTATCTGTTTTCTGCAAATATTCAGAGCGATAAGTGTTAATTAGCGTCACAAAAACTTCGTATTCAGTTTCGGTCAATTCCATCAAAAGCACTTAATCCAGAGCGTCATGTTGAAGATCGTGTTACTCATTAAAATCTGCTCTCGACTTGCTTCTCATCGCGAAACATCAACAGCGCGGGAAGAATTTCGCTTTTCGTCTTATTACCAAGATAATAAAGCGTGCGATCTCCTTGCATGGACGATCTTTTACGAAACGTAACGCGTGTCTTTCATGCTCGATCCAATTTCTTACAAGTTTCGGGAGAAAAGGTCGACATTTGAGAATAAAAGGATTGATGGTATTTGCCAATATGCAAAATTCAAAATTCTGACTTTAAGCTGAGCTCGCGATCTTATATTGAAACAGGAATATTTTGATGGAACGATGTTTCGCGATTCATTGATTGTTCAAATTCATGATGTGAAACAGCAAGGTCAATACATATGTAATGAACAGTAATGGAGAGTAGAATTTAACAAGCTTATTAAAAATATATATTAAAATCATTAAATCATCTTTCTTTCAATAAAACATCTTTTTTTCAATAAAAAACGTACTAATTTTAATATTTCAGTTAAAAATAATCTCAATTTCAGATCTATTTGACATAATTCGTAATGAGCTAAAATATTTATATTACTAAAAATTCTAAATATCCAATTTTTTTAAACGTTACAAATTAAACTAGTATGTCATTCAACTATAAATAAATATTTTATTCCTGCGTAATAGTAGTAATAGTAGTGGATAATAGTAATGGTAGTATTAGTAGTAGTAGTACTAGTAGTAATAGAAATGGGTAGAACTTTATCAGTCCCTATATGTCTGAACCTAGTCAAAGAGTCAATTAGATCTAAAGAGTTTCCGCTCGTAGTCAGATTACGAAATTTTTTCGTATATATGTGATGCAGGATTTGAAACTCGTGATCTGTTACGTGATATTATGAGTCTGTCACATGAATCTATATGAATCTATCTCTTATTTCTGCGGTTCCTGCGTAAATCACAAAAAATAAAAATAAAATAAGGACTAATAATAATTATTTTCTAATTCAACTAATTATTTTTTATAAAATCTAAATTGTATAAAAA
>NW_017259239.1:588352-600355 GCF_001594045.1 Atta colombica | reverse complement strand
CTTGAAATTAATTAGTCCTTATTTTATCTTTAACTGACTTATACAGGAATAAAACATCTATTTACAAAACGACATATTAATTAAAAATCATCGTTTATTTCTCAATATGTGCAATCACTGCGAATGTGGAATGTTAGATATATATATATATATGTGTGTGTGTGTGTGTGTGTGTGTGTGTGTGTGTGTGTGTGTGTGTGTGTGTGTGTGTGTGTGTGTGTGTGTGTGTGTGTGTATATATGTTTGAGACTTTCATTCTCTTACATCTCTATCACTTTGATTCTTTCAGTCGTAGTTGTTCCGATTTCTCACCGTTTTTTCTATCAAACTTTGATTTCATAATTTATTCAAGTATTCCCGAAATCTTTCTCTCGTCGCCTTTTGTCACGATTTAGCAACACGAATGTCTTCTACGATAGATTGTCAATGGTTACGGTCATTCTGCTAGTCGTTTCATCCTGACTCTCAATCTACTAGTCGATACTTCGAGTAATCTTTCTTAGAGATGTCGATACTTATGCAGAATTATTAACTCTTCACACACTAGACATCTGCTTCTTATTTCAGAAATTACGTAAGTGGTTTATGCCGATGTAAATTCGTGAGAGACATTTTACTTGATAAAAGATCCTACATAATCCTACATAAATTCAATAGTGATATTCAACCGCGACAAATAATTCACATCGTTTCTCAAAATCGTTAATGTGAAATATGACATCATTTCTCTCAATTAAAATCTTTGTCATATTTTAAAATAAACGGATTTTTAAAAATTGACAAATTACAAAGCCAATTTATTTATAACAAAAAAAGGCTGAATTATCGCGCTGAATTGCACGGAAATTTGTCTAGCTTGAACGTCGATCAGGTTTTTCATTGGATTATATAAATGAATCGGGCCGGAGATAATTCGTTCGGATTAAAAATAAGAGCGTTTCCTCAATGCTGTGCAAATTGGACCGAACATCCTATTGGTCCATCTAGGCTCTGAACATTTGCCAGTGCCAGCTGTTTGATCCATAATGGTTTATCTATTTAGTTAACGTATTTACCTACCTGGATCAAAACGAGAATTTTCATCGCCCTCATGGTATCGATTTTCATGATTGATTCACGAGAGAGAAGAAAGCCTTCTCTTCCCTCCAATATCAAGGATTGGTATTGGAAGTTGAGTCATGAAACATTAAAAATATGTAAATACATAGTATATATCCTGATAAATGCGGTTTAGGACATTTGTCCTAATCATTATCACTATTTTTCAGAGTCCTATTTTACACTGCTAATAAGAAATTTTGATAAATTGAATCAATCATACAATCTTCCAGATTGTAGCATAAAATAATGTAATAATAAGCAATGTGCAAACATATTTGTTCACTATCCTTTTTGACCCCTAAATTTCTGCTGTGATAAATTTAATAACTCGCGAGACCGTTTCAACGCTGAAGGGTTAAGGAGGAATGAAATCATATGAGAGTGAAGATCATAAGAGCAAGAGAAAGGAGAAGACATGGATTGATCTCGACCTCTCTCACTTCGTTGGATCGTGATTTGATGTCTGTTGAGGGAACGTGCTAAATCGCGCGCGAGGATACCTTAAGAACTACTTTTGGCCAGAAACGCGCCCTGTTGCAACGAATATCTACCGGGATGTAAATGTTCGAGACGGTGGAGCTTGGCGGTAATGTAAATAGGAAGGTGTGTCGCTCGAGTCGAGAATAACTGAGACTTAATTAATGCGCTGATAATGCGAAACCATGCTCGATGTCTCCCCTGCCAGACGGTCCCCTTTCCATGCGGGAGAAAGGAATGCCGCGACAATTTTGGCGTACCGTTGGGAATAATCCTTAATGTATAAAGAGGCAAGAGATGTTTATGTATGGCATTAATTTATAGACATTCATGCAAAATTAGAATCTCATAATAGAAAGTAAGCTAGAAATTAAAAATTTATGATTCCATATTTGTAACATTAAATAACTTTTCCAACATAAATAATTGTTCATTTTTTTGTAAATTTTTTTTTTTAAATTAATTTCAATGTCCAAAGTAACAGTTAATGCTTTTTCTTTTTATAGCAATCGAAAAATTTGACTCGCTGTTGCGTGCATATTTTTATTATGACAGCTAAAAAAAAAAGAGAGCGCATCGATAATAACAATTGAAATTTATAAATATCAAATTTGTTCTACCGATGGACTACAAAAGCATCGCGAATCAAATTTAATTTGCAAAACAATTTTTTCTGTTGCAGAACATATAAGTTCTGTTATATATAAAATAAACACTGACATATTTTTAATTAAATAATAAACGACGAACGTACAAACGTATTATTTTTTTATACGTGCAAACTCATTTATTTCGCTTTCCAGGCGAAATATAGAATTCTTAAATAGATAATAGCACTATATATTTACTTGATAAGTTTCCGTACACACAGTGCACCATGTATTTGTACCATGCTCGCTAACGTGTAATTTTCGAAGGTTATCATATGCATTAAATAGCACCTCTGGTCAGTAGCGCGTATTGCGTACTTCTCTAGATTATCAATAATGCACAATAGCATTCTAATAATGTAACAGAGACGTCGAAGGGCGATCGATTTCCACAATAACTTGGAAATGCAAAATTTTTCAATGTCATTTTTATTTTTCGAATTTTTCTGTACACAGTGCTAGAAATTTCCAGTCATCGTAATTTTTCCATTTACATATATTTGTACGATATGCCATCGAGCACTAGAAAATGGAGATATTGAGCATGGTTTTAATCGAAAGATATTTCCGTAGCAACGATATTTCACGATAATAAAACTATCGTGCAGAGTACCGTTAATCAAGCGATAAAAAGTGATGGGATCCATTAAGAGATCCCTCATTTCCTAACGTCAATGATCAACCCTCTCGGATCTTGTGTCAATTGGGATCTAAAACGATCAAGCTTAAAATGAAGAGTTTGATAGGTCGAACGGGTTGACATTAACCAATGTTAACTAGCCATCAATCACTTGCCTCCGCCAATTTTACTCATGCATCGTGCATGCGGAGACCGTGCCCGATCAAAACGCCGCGATGAGATCAATTAACTCTCAGTTACCCGGATCGTGGCGCGTAACGCAAAACGCATCTTTATCGTTGTTGTCGCGTTATCTCGCAGACGAGCGAGACGCTCCTAGAACTAGAGATGGGCAAATTCGAATTCGAGTCGAATCTTTTTTAAATAAACGAGAAAATAAATTTTTTAATTTATAAGTATTACCAAAAAAATAAACATTATAACAAATATGTATTAAAAAGGCCTTCTGAAAAATAAGATTTCTTTTTAATACATTTTGTTATATAATGTTTATTTTTTAATATATCTATAAATGGAAAATTATTTATTTTTTAAATATAATTTTTTCTTCTTTAATGTAAATTCAATTGTTTTAATGTAAATTCAAAAAAATCTGATTCGAATTCGATTCCTTTTTGAATCCAGAAGATCTGAATCTGATTCAATTCGACGATTTGATTTGACGTAAGAACTTTAAATACAATTCGATTCAAATATATTATCAAAGATTCGATTCGATTCAATTCGATCTTATAAATAGTTGATTCGCCCACCCTCTCTATCTAAATCGAGACCTGCTGCTCGTCGCAACGGTGCACGAAGCCGTGTTGCTGCTGCTGTAGTTGTTGCTGCTGCTGTTGCTGCAGTTGCTGCTGTCATCCGCTATTTTGTTCGGGTAGCAGTATGCTGACCGATTTGCGATTCGCTGTGGAAACAGCGTGATGGCCATCGTTCGTTGCGGCCAGGGCAGACGTCGGTTGTGGCCGATGGGACGGTGCGACCACGCGCACTTCCGGCCTAGGTGAAGCTTCTCTCAAAGGGCTACCAACGCCTACCAATTCCTCGGGATTCGTCGCCAGTACTGCCGATGGTCTGCAACGACCACAAAAAAAAATCATTCGCCTCATGAATGCGCGTATGTTCGCTTCGATCATGTAACCCATTAATTCATACTCTCTAAAATTTGGAATAGAATCTAATTCTAAAGAATAACAAAGAGTGATAATTAAGTTGAAGTCTCCATTGAGAAAGTCATTTTTTTTAAGAGTGAGATTTCACTCTTTAAAATTAGATTCTACTCCAAAGATTTTAAAGAATAAGACGAATGTATTTCATACATTTTTAGGGTTGCCATAAATTCCTCATCCTAAAATCTTATCTATAACTTTTCCTGATTTGAAAATAAAATTTCATAATTTTCCTTAATGTTTTCAATATCTTGAAATTTTTTTTAATTTCGTATTAATTTGAAAACCGTCAAATATTTTGTTAAATGAACAATTTAACACAGCAATGTAAATTACTATATTAAAAGAAAGGATTGATTGCTGCAGCAATTTAGATGGTATCGCATAGCATTTTTAATTGGCTGTACCAGCCAATTTTTAGTTGCGTTAATCTATCCGCAATATCAATATATGATTTCGATAAATTAATGTAACGAAAAATGATATATTTTACCATCTAAATTTTTGCAACAGCCAATCTTTTCTTTCAGTGTATTATAACTGTTAAGTTAGTAGTATTATAAAATTATGTAGATGTAATGTACGCACATTAAACTTCTTTTGAAGCTAAAAATTTTAATTTTCCAGAAAATTTTACAAAATTCTCTAACTTTTTTCTGCTTTTTCTATTTTCAATTGATATTTTTCTGATATTTTTCTGATTTCCAATTTTGTGATAATCCTAATTTTTAAGTTAGCTCAATGGATAACTTAATCTGGATAACTTAATCTTTTCTTTGCGTTTATTTGCTTTTAACATTTTTCAATTTGTATAATATTATATATTGTATAATATTATATATTAGATGTACAACTTTGCTTTCGTCGTTTTTTTTCCGAAATTCGAACTTTATTGTAAAAAACTGGTTATACATTTATGATTCAAAGTATTGTCTAGCGCTGGCCACTACTTTCTCCCATCTTTCGGGTAGCGTACGAATCCCGTGTCGAAAAAACTGGTCATCTTTTGAGGCTATTCATGAATCGATCCAATTTTTTACTTCTTCATAAGACCGGAAGTGCTGGTCAGCCAGGCTGACCATTGATCGAAACAAGTGATAGTCAGAGGGAGCAACGTTTGGAGAATATGGCGGGTGGGGGCTTCCCATTTCAACGTTTTCAAGTATGTCTTGACCACTTTCGCAACGTGGGGTCAAGCATTGTCATGCTGCAAAATCACTTTATCGTGTCTCTCGTTGTATTGCGGCCGTTTGTCTTTCAATGCTCAGCTCAAACGCATCAATTGTGTTCGATACCGATCACCTGTGATTGTTTCAGTCGGTTTTAACAGTTCATAATACATTACGCCGAGCTGGTTTCACCAAATACAGAGCATGATCTTGGACGTCAAAATCACCGTTCTTGAAGCGTTGAAATTACTCACGACATGTTCTTTCATTAATAGCGGCCTCACCATAAGTATTTGAGAGCATTCGATGAGTCTCAGCCGCAGATTTCTTCATATTGAAGCAAAAAATTAAAACCTCCCGCAAGTGACGAGAATTTGGCTCGTAAACTGACATTTTCAATCGAGAATAACTTTATGATACAGATACAAATCGACTAATGTTTCTATGGGATTATGTTGACAGATGCCCAAGTTTATTGTATGACGTCTATGATCTATTTATTTCGACCACCACTTACCGCTAAAGCCATCTATAGGAAAACGGCGGAAGCAAAGTTGTACACCTAATATATATAATGTTGATGATTTAATTTATTTCTTTTATAATTGCAAATTTAGTCTTTTTAAAAGAAGAAATAATAATTGATGATTTTCTAAAAGGGCCTATTCAAAATTAACTCGCGAATTAAACATTTCCCTCTCTTTATCGTCTCATTGAGACAGAGAACAAAAGAAATAGTTTTACTCAGTGATTGACTGCTCTAATATTTATTTTTATTTTCTATGTGTTTCGACAATGGAAAAATGTTTAGTTTGCAAGCTAAATTTTGGATAAACTTATTCTGAAGTAATCTATGGATTGAGAATTAAAAGACAACGGTAAACAATTCATGCATTTTAATAAATGAAATTTGTTACTTTAATATTAATTAATAAATAAATGAGACTACTAAAACTTTTGTCAGAATTTGTCAATTTCGTATTTATTTATTGGATTATTATGTTAACTTAAATAAATAATTTCATTTTATCAATTTCAATTTACACTGATATTATAGACCATCTTGTTTTTTGCGGAGGTGCTTAATTTATTTCACAAAGTGCATCGCTATCGCTATTTATTTGACGTGTCAGAATCAAGTAAGATAAACGAAATGTTTACATACCTGTGCTGCGGGGGTGGCGTGGGTGTTCGCGATAGAGGGAAACTGGCGACTTCCCTCGTCACCGAAAGCGACCGGATCGAGCCGAATGTTTGGTCCGGCGATAAATTGGCCCCGACGCTTTGTACCATGCCGCTACTGGAACATGGACATCAGTTAATTGCCAATTAGGCTGTTCACGGAGAGTGCACGCCGCAGTGCTCTTCTGTCTTAACCCTTAAGTTCTCTCCGAATGTCTCCAAAAGTGACTCAACTCGACTTTGTTCTTACGTTTCGCGGAATACAAGTGAATCACTTATTCGAGGGGTTCTGACCAACAGTAGACTAACAAGGAAAGTTCAACGACCCATGAACTCAAATAGATTTGAAACTTCGCGCGGATATAGATTTTAGGGAACGAAGCGACCGAACCTTCAAAGAGATAAACCAATTCTCTTAAGTTTCTCCAATATCTTGGAAATCGTCTAAATTATTTCAATTAAACATTACAACTTTTTTAATAAGTATAAAACCTTTTTTAACAAGTATAAAAGTAGGATTTCAAACAGTCCTTGAAAAAAATTAATTTGTAATTTCTTGTTCTGAGTGTTCTAACTTGAAAAAGAACACTAGTATATGAAAGTATTCTAAAAAATCTTAAAAAAAACTGACGTTGTCAAATGCAATAAAGATAAGTAGAATGAGTAAGAAAAAAACTTGCGATATTTCAGTACGCTGTAATTTGTTCGAGTACGTCAGTCCTGGATTAAATATGCCTCATGATCGCGAGATGACGCATCGATTCTTTTTCTAATAGTTCTTAAGAAACTTTACACTTCGTTGCTCCGGGCAAGGTTCTACCGGATCGTTACGAAGACGTGATTAATATAATATACGCAAGATAATAATCATTCTCACACTTGTATACATGCACCAAAACGCGTTATTAAGTCCAACTTCGATCACACCTTCAATGACTGAGAAAAAGGATACATACTCCGATTTACGAGAAGAGAGAACTGACTCTTCTTTATATATTAAAACATGATTAACTTCCTGTCAGAGAGATAAAAAGAATTCGAGGAGATCTTTTATCGATATGAGGAAATATGTAATGGACG
Source organism: Atta colombica (assembly GCF_001594045.1). Classification (NCBI taxonomy): domain Eukaryota; kingdom Metazoa; phylum Arthropoda; class Insecta; order Hymenoptera; family Formicidae; genus Atta; species Atta colombica. The sequence goes on along the minus strand of NW_017259239.1, from coordinate 592,890 downwards.
GATTCTGTGCTCTTCGTATAAACGAGAGATTCCAGACAGACTGTGTAAAAAAAAATCTGCAAAGATTGACATATAAAAATTCGCGAATATATGAAGGCTTACAACAGATATATCGCTTTCATATACGAGTCATCTCTCACACTCCTTTTGACTCTCGTCGCGCTGTTAACATTTGTCAAGTGACGAAAAGTGAATTTAAGAATGGAGCTGATCGATAACTTTGAAATGATACAGACTATAGACGTACCCCACGCATTCAATTTGTCTCTACATGCAAGGCATCTATGCCCTTCGTAAAAAGGACGCCTCGTTCTTGTCCCACGTGCTACTAAGAATCGCGATTATTTTAAGGATTAAAACGCTATCATGAGTTGGTATAAGTGACTTTTTCATGGAATTTCTCTAAACGTTACTAAAACATTGAGAAGATACATTGTTAGATATCAAAGGAACATTGAATATCTAATCCTTTGAGTTAAATAACATTTTATTATTTTTAACTTCTATGTATATCAAAATGTAAATCAATTTATTCTAAGTTATGTATTTTAATGTAACGTTATGAATTTAACAATGTACACGGAACTATATATTATCTATTGAAAAATATCGTGCTGAAGGCAGACTATCCTAAAAAAATATCCCATTCACACACACTTTCAGAAAAAAATATGTGTATCATATTGCTGACTAAATTGAAAGTTTGATTAATCTGTTCTTTATAATGTTTTTCGTTTTATAAAAATACTGTTTTTCTTTTTAATTTTCAACGTTAAATATTTCATACGCACATATTGTAAGATTTTCTGATCAAGATTCTTATGAAAGAATAAAGATATCTTTGTCAAAAAAAAAAAACACTTACACTCCACCAACTTCGTTTGACTCTTATAACCCTTTACTTTATCTTTTTGTCATGCTTTAAAATAATAGAGAAACAAAATTACAATATTGTATATTGTTTAAATATTGTTTAAATAAAAATCTATTTATAAAACTAAATAAATATAGAATTAAATATAAAATATTACTTCTTATTATATATTATATATATTTTATATATTTTATTTTAATTGCAAAAAACTATAGCTTATTAAGTTTCATTATTTAATACAAAAATTATTGATATGTATAAGTAATATTTTAACAAAACATTTTTTAATCAATTTTCTAAATTAATTTATGCAAATTTTTTATAACAAATGCATAAAGATAAAGTATATCATATAATACGCATAAAAATATTTATCAGCGTATACAGTGCTGACAAAACAAGTCTGCTTATCTCATTAATATAGATACGTATGAATAGCGTGTCTTGCTTTCGTGCCACGGGAATTCGCGAAACGATTATCGGACGACAGGAAATAGTTGATCAAAGTGGATGATTATCGATATTGCAGTAGAGGCTCTCTGATGCTTTAAGAGATGTTATGAATTATTCATTCGGATCCGACCGGGCATGTCGAAGTTATATCCGACAAACTCACTATTCCGCTCGCATTCGCTGAGTTCGCAAACTTTTCGATAAGATCGGTTTTCTCGCGAAAGGATATTGATGAGACGAAGGTCTTCTAGAAAGACTTCCGTCGATAACGAAAAAGAAAGTTTTTGTAAATGAAAAAGTTTAGTTGCTAGCAAATGCGGAGATTTACATTTTTACGAAAATTAAAATTCATTATTTATTTATCTATATATGTGTGGACGTATCTAATACATTTTGAGACTGAAAGTCTCATACAATTTTTTAAGAGGATTTAAAACATAATGATGAACAACACAAGTTTTATGTATGTATGTATATTGATAATTCTGAGTAAAATAGCTTCATTTATGCTTAATGACTGCGCAGTTAATGACGTCTTCTATATTGTATAAAAAGAAAGAGCTCTCTCTTGGGGTTTTCTTGTTTTTATTTCATTTATAATATAGTAATATAATCATTCTATTGTATACGAGTCAGCACCAACCATTTGTATAAAAAATTATAGCACGTTTATCTTGTATATTGCTTTGCATTATTTTTATGGCTTAATCTTGAGCAGAGTAAAATATTATATCTGCGTAGACCCTAGAATATTAAAAAAAAGATGAGAGAAAAAACTTCGTACATATTATTATGATAAATACTTTGTATATGACTAGAATGCTTGAAATATTGCTTCATACTTTACTTTGTGCATTTATATATACATATATAAAAAATTTGCAAGTATAGAAACATAATATCTTACAAAGTTTTCACAACAAAGTGATATTAAAAAGTTTCTGCTGAATCACTTTTACGATATATATCAAACTGGAATTACATTACAGCCGGAAATGACTGTAATTATTAAAACGAGTGCAGAGTCACAACTAAAAGTTAAAAACTCATTGATGTCTAAGAGCAAAATTACTAAAAACAAATAAATAAATTTTTAATAAGTTTTCTAGTTTATTGTTTCTAGCATTGATTAATGAGAGAAATAACATGGTATTATAACTTATACATGATATTATAACATACACACATACACATACATATATATACATATATAATGCATATATAACATGACGTATGAAATATAATGTCCGCAAATACATCTCCAGCTACTTCATTTTTCACAACGCTAATTGTTATTACATTGTGACACATGATAAAAAATGATTATATAAATAAAAAAGGAAGTTTTAATCATTATTCCTTCATCAATTATCGTGCGACATTACTCTAATATCAAATGCAAATTGTATTGCTATTGTCACTCTTTTGAGTGACAATATTTCAAAAAAAGCAATTAAATAAATATTACAGAAAAGCATTTCTTCACAAAGAATCCTGCACTAAGTAATTATATAGAAAATTGGAAACGAGTTAGTTTTCATATATAATATAATTTATAATTGAACAAACGATATAAATACAAAGTTGAATAATAATAGGTAATATTTGAATTATGATATGTCAAAAGCATAAAATTTGTACTCATGAAGCATTTTTAATAGTAATAACTTAAAAAATTGATTATTATCATAACTTTGTGTCTGTGACATCTCTTGTTCACTATTTTATAAGTTAAATATATATGAAAATTGATTATTTCATCAAGACCCAATTTTCCATTAATTAATGAGGAACTTTTTAATAACTTAAGAACAAGTTTAAGCAAATATACATTCTTTAAGTGCTTATGTAATATAACTGTGAATTTATTAAATACATATTTATTGATAGACTGATTGTCAAGAGCAATATGTAATAAATAAAAAAATGTCTTACAAAAATAATGTTTTTTTACCTAGTCATGATAATCATGAAAAAGTCATTTATTTCATCGGTCACGTATTTCTAGTTCTGACGAAAATAAAGGAATCAATATGACGACTGACGTATGCAGCAAGAAATTACAATCAGCAATGAATTAAAACGTATTATTGTCGGCTATGAACTTTCATGTGGCTTACATTACTGAGCTATGTTTGTCTCATAGCTGGATATAATGCTTGATAAAATATGTATTAAAACCTATTTTAAGTGAACATGGCCTTTACGCGAATGGCAACCGATGTCGCTGTTATGTCAAAAAATGGAACTTTGCAATCTTCTGCGAATTTACATAATTACAGAGAATCTTTGGTATCGCTAATTATTTCCTCTAATGTTTCTCTAGTAAAAAAACTTAATTCATATTTAGTTTCATTCACGAGAAAACAACGTAGAAAAATAACTGGTTCCGAGTTCGATAAAAGTTTAACTTAAAATTAATTTATAAAAAAAAAACACAGAGAAAATAATGACAGAATCGATAAATACACAATGTTTCTAAAATTTGATACTAAACTTCAATAACATGTCTTATTTTTACACTCATTGTCAGAATTAGTGACATTTATAGTGATTTATATTATCCGTTATAATAGTTTGAAATCCCTCGGTTTTATCAAGCATTGACATTAATAAATCAAATCTCGGTATTACGTATGTCATCGAAAGTGACACATAAAACGTATATTGTAACGTATGTCAGAGGATGAGCTATACTCACCTGACAGAGCCTGAAGTCACTAGGAAAGGCATGGGCGTCGGACACGGGCTCAAAGGCGAGCTGCTCACGGAGCTGCGAGTGCTGCTCAAAACGGAGTGTGGACATTGCGGCGGACCTACGTGCGGTCCTCCTCCCATACCGCTTCCGCCTTTGCTGGACGTGCGACTTTTCAGGCACGGGATCTTCGGCCATCCGTTTACATCCTTGCCAGATACCCCTGAAACAACACACATCTCATTGATTATTTTAGGAACACTAGCGACGAAAACAGATGCACTGATGATGAAACATCAGCAGTGAATTGTTTAATTAATTAATATCAATTTACATATATACTTCAAATTTTTTGAAAAATTCAAAGCAAACTTTTTGTTAAACACTGAAAAAGTTATGTTTCAACAGCATTATTTTAATTAAATAAAAATAATCTTGTTTATTTATAACAACAGTATTAATGAAATGAATAAAATTTTATTAAAACAAGAGCATAAGTATTTGTTTCATAAGTTA
>NW_017259239.1:586122-588252 GCF_001594045.1 Atta colombica | reverse complement strand
TTAACAGCATTACCAAGTTTTTAATAATCCGAGACTAAAAATTTTTGATCAATAGAATTTAAAAAAAAATTATATAATATATTTTTAATTATATAATATATTTTTCATTTAGTTAGAAATTTAGTTTGAAAGTCTACTTCAACGAGGATTTTATTTGAGGTTTATTTGTTCTTAGATAGGATAATTCCGACAAATACGTCGCAGAAGTCAGAAGAAATAGAAGGAGTAAGGATAATTTTTGCCACAGCTACTTTGTTACATGCCTTTATATTATATTAGTATTGTGTTATGATTTCAATTTTTTACTGTTAATATTAATAAAATTATTATGAGTTAAATCGATTTGTCACTGTAATAAGTAGCGCCATTATAAACTATAATCTAACATAAAATGAATACTGTATAGTGCGCGTAAAAGGCTTAGCGGTTATTTTGTGATACAAAAGTATAAAGGAATAGTAAAGCATATTGTAAAATGCAAGTGCTTTGTTCTCGTATTTTTTGTTTAGTTTATTGCTCGTATATCCCACCTGTTTGGTATATATGGCATTTTTAATGGGCGGGTTTTATATCCAAAGCATACAAAGTGCGCAGGATTCAGTGCACTGAATAAACACATTACATGAAATATGTACCTCACGTAATAACACTTGTAATATATGTAGGAAGATTGTAATTATTATCTATTACTTCATGTACAAATTTATCATTCTTATTTCTTAATAAAACTTTGTAAACATATTTTATAAGTTTATTATAATGTCATTTTTCGTCTTATTTATAAGTATTATTTGTAAATTTTTCATGAGCCATATATATCCCTCCTCTCCCTATAAGTAGCCATATATCCTACCTCCATGGAATATACTGTAAAAATGCAAAAAGTTCAAAAGTTTTTTTTTAATACGAAAAATAAGTATTTCAGTTTTCTAATATTTTTTTTTCATAGTAATAGACAGTAAAAAGTTTTCACTTATATAGTTCATTTATCTTAAAAATAAGAAATAATACTTAATAAATGAAGTTTTTGCTAGATGCAGCATATATACCAGAGTTACCTTACATTTTATATAAACAGTTATAAAGAACGTAACAATTAATATTATACAAAAAAATTGATTGCAAACAATCTTATAAATTTTTATTTGGTTTGGAACGCATTGTATATACATAAATATATTAAACAGATTATAATAGATTATGCTTTGCGACACAATATATTCTGCGTCTAAAAGCGTATCGTGATAAAAAAGTTATTGATATTTTTAACTATCTCAATGTCATTATAAACAGAAAGTTTTACTTTTTTTTTAATAAGTTGTATTTAGCAATTCAAAAACGTAAATTTTTTTTCACTTAACTTTAAATTTTATGCGTGTGCATAAAAATTTTGAGAATAATATGATAAAGCATGTACAAATGTATTACGTTAATGATGAATTTATATTCAATTATTCATCAAAAATTCTCTTCAGAGTTTAAATTAATCTAAAAATGTAGAAAATAAATGCTTTATTATTTTTAATTATTTATGGCCGGTTGTTCCATCTTTAGATAAACCGTGGTAATTTACTTATTGGATAAACAAAAGAATAAAAGAATAAAACGTAAAAGAGTAAGAGAGTAAATGAGCTGAACCGAAAGATCCCCTTAATATCTTGTTAAGGAGATCTTAAAGCGAATCTTGAAGTTCGATATCATCAGAGATGTTTTTAAAGCACATCGATATCATCACACATCTTTATATACCACTACATCAATATCTTACGCAATCTATTATACGAATACGATAGTCATTTTTGTGTCAATTTTCGTATAATAAATTCGATAAAGCGTCTAAGTTTAATTTTAAAAACTCGACATTATTTGTTCATGCAAACTACGTGTTTGTGGATTACTATTTCATAAGTATAGGTTACAAAACTTTTGTATCAAGCAAATGTTATCACGACTTGACAGCTTGAGACATCATGTTACATTAAGAAATGATAAAAAATATATATCAATTTCGAAATTTTTGATCGTTTCTCAGCATAAATTCCACTTCACAAATATGTATACTTCAATCCTGGAAAAGAATTTTCGATTCTGTGAAAGAAAAAAAAAGTATTTGTTATACAAAAATTATAT
>NW_017259239.1:565225-586022 GCF_001594045.1 Atta colombica | reverse complement strand
TATATATATATATTATATTTAATCAATTTATCAATTTAATCTACACGCGCGCGCGTGTGTGTGTGTGTGTGTGTTTGTGTGTGTATTTTTCTTTCACGTAGAAAGAAAATTCAACTGAAATAAATCAAAGAAAGTCCCATTGCAACGAAAATTTTAGAAAAATACATACAGTAAAAGGAAAGATGGACTGAATATAGTATAGTATTTTTAATTAGCCAATTTGTAATTGCGTTAGTCTATCGAAATTCTGTATTGACATTGCGAATAAGCTACCGCAACCAAAAATTGGCTGCTGCAACCAAGAATTGGCTGCTATAGTCCAAAATACTATACCATATTTTACCACCTAATTTGTTGCAGCAATCTTTTCTTTCAGTGTAAAGGACTTTAATTCTCGCGTGATTTTTCTTCGATATTATCTCAAGAATTATAAAGTAATCATATCGATATGCACGTTTATCATGATTTCTAAACGAGAGATTGATTTCCTCCTATATTGATAGCATTATTGCAGTGTCAAGATAATGGGATGTTTAGTATGTAAAGGGGAGCTTTCGCGACCTCTTTCGAATCCACCGTAATTTGAATATACACGGCACGGTTAGTGCCGATTTGCCGAAGTGATACGCGATTCTCTTGGTTATTTAGATTTCCGTCATGAGATAGAAACCGAACATATTGTATATTAACAGATGAAATGATTGTGTCTTCATTACGTAGATAACAACTAGCTCTTCGTTTGATATTTTTTGTTATGGAGAGCTCTAAATAACGCGTGTCATCGACACTCGTTTGAGTGAAATAAAAATTGTAATCACAGTTCGTACTATTGGAATACGATTATAAAAAATCGCCATTATCAGCGAACATCCGATTATTTTTTCAGTGACTGTTGGAGGAGAAGATCTTTAAATATCAATTAAACGTCACGTGTAAAAAATGTATAATAAAAAACGATTTGGAAATGGATTTCTGAAATCTCTGTCAAGTTACTATCTCTACCACTAAAAATCAGAATAAGGTATGTAGCAAAAGTAAGTGCTAATTTAGTGCTAATTGAGTACTCTATTCTTGATTCTATTATTTGTTTAAATTATTTAGCAGCGTTTAAAAGTGAGAATGCTGGATTCAATATAACACATAAACAAAATTAAAAAAAATAGATGTCAAAATATTAAGTACTTTTTAAGTAGCTCTTTAAGTACTTTTAAGTGTTTCGATTTTAATATTAAAATTGCTGTTACATCATTTTTTATCCATTGATAGTTTTTTTTTCCAGTTAATTTGCATTTGCATGTGGAGCTTTAGATTTTTGTGATTTTTTTGTAAATAGTCATAATTAATTACAAGTAATTTTAATTTTATGGTGACAATTTTATGACAATCTTCTCTCGTAAAAGCCAAATTTATCTTGAACCGTAATTGGATTAATTTAGACCCGCAGTGCTAGTGTTAAAAGATACTTTACATTTGTTTGTTTTAACGCTCGATAACTTAGAGGTGCTGAAAACTAAACGATAACTAAAAACCAAAATTAGATGTTGTATATCTTATAAAAGGCAAAATTAGAAAATAATTTAACATTGGAATTAATCCTCTGTATTAATTTTGAAAGATACTTTATTGTTATTCGTATATTATTATGACCGCTTCTTTGACTTATATTTTTTATGTTTAGAAATATAAAAATTGACACAAGAAGCTCGCAATTTCGATATTAAACAATTTCTTGATTTTGGTAGTCCTAAGATACAATCTCTGTTCACTTTTTATCATCAAAAATACTTAAGTTACTTTTTAAACAAATAAGAGTAAAATATCTTTTAAAATTGAGATACATATAATAGAAACACAAAGAGCATTTAATCTTATTTTTTTTTTTTTATTTAAATATTATACTTTTTTATTTGTATTTTGATCTAAAAATTAGAAATTAAAGTATTAAATTAACGCGTAATTAGTACTTAATTTTGATATATCTTTCCATTTTCAGTGGTAATAACTTGACAAAGATTTCTGAAATATAGATTGGGAAGACATTTTAACATTAGCACGATTAAAAGAAAATCAACTCCATGGCATCGAAGAAGAATGTAAAATTATTAGAATATATAATACAAGGAACATGAAAACATTCTTGAAATCTTGAATTCTTTGTTTTAACGCGCAGTAATTTGGCAAAATTTATTACGTACGAAATTCAGGAATGCTCGTTGGGCATTCCCGGGATCACGATTGCTCGCCAATTAAATTCTAGCTACCTTCCAACGTCAACGTTGGATAATTCAGACAGGAAGGAAGCCGCTCAAACAGTGCAATGCGGTGGACAAGTACAAGCATGAAATTTGTAACGCGGTCGGATTGTCGACTCGAGAGTCTGCATAGAGCGTGGAATATTCTGTTCTGCAATTCGGTCTTTCAACAATGGAGATCAGCTTATACCAACAAAGCCTGTGACCAACATTTCGTTCCCAGCTATGTACACTTCACGCGTATGAGCGCAAAAAAAAAATTATAACTGTTGCCAAACGCATGACTGTACGGTGATGTCGTAACATCTCGACGAGACAAGAAAAAGTCGATGAATAGATGATGCTGTGTAACGACTGTCGGTATTTTTACTCTTCATAAAATGTAAAGTCATTTTATTACGATCGAATTATTTCATACAGCATATACCGGTAATTTGAAACATTTATGTAAATATTTTCTGACGTAAATTTATAAATGATAAATATCGGTAATAAATTTTACATTAATAGATATATTTTCAAATAATAAATTTATTAGATTAATAAAATATGTATGAGCTATTTCCAATAAATATTGAGATATCTGAAGACAATTGTTTTTTCCTTTGCACACATATTTTTATATCGGCTGAAAATATAACCTATTATCTATAGAAGTTTTTTTCTCGTAATGACCTCAGCTATCAACTTTAATATCAAAATGTGATAAATTACCGTGAAGTAAACGAAAGTCTAGCTTCTTCGAACTCTCTAAATGCAAATATCTAATATTATAAGGTTAAAGGTTACGAAGATTAGTGCTAAGGAGATTAATTTTTCCTTCTCGGAAATTAAATACAAAATCTTTTAGATAACGAAGACAGACATAGAATTAAAAAGATTTAAAGAAAACTTTAAAGATACAAAACAATATTGTAAATTTCAATAACAAAATTAGTAATCAGTTATTCCAAAGTAATTATTAAACCAAAATCCAATATTTTACTTAACGATTCAGTAACAATTGTAAATTCTAATAGTATAGTATTATCAAGTTATAATCCAATCCCATGCACTTAATGATTTCAATTATCTTCCCTCGGTCATTCATTACTTTTATAGCATCTACAGAACAAAAGCTTCCGAAACTAAATTATTTATCGGTGGGTAAGGATGTATGAGCATGAATGTTGTGCCATGCCTAGCCGTCGCCGCGTCGCCATCGTATAGTCGTCGTGCAAGAATCATTTAATCTCGAAGTCAATAGCCGTCACTCTACTTCAGAATTTCTCGGGCTTCGTAAAGCTAGACAATAGCAGAAAAGAATGACGCAGCGGCAGACTAGTGGATATTGCACCGTCGTGTCGTAAGTACAAATCGCGCGGACAATAAGAGGGAAAGAAGAAGTCACAATCCGGAGGCCGGAAAGTATCGGAAAACCGTTCGATATTCGTCTCGGGATGAGGTCTTTCAAGTATTTCGTCGTGGGAGGAGAGAAGAAGATGAGACGACGAGGCCTGCAAGCGACAATCCACTGGGATTTTGTTGTTCCTAACCAACGTCCAGACTCTCAATAAACTCGCGGCAAACCGCTGATCGATTACTAGCATCCACGTATCTATGAATGTTTCAAACTTATCGTTTTTTTTTTAATTGAGCGATCGAAGTAAGAGAAACGACGATTATTTCTCATTATTAGATTCAAAAATTAAAATTGATTCGGACAAATGAGGTCTCGATTGTTTTTAAAAAATACCAAGATTTATTTTAAAAGATATTGAAAAGAATGAAAAAGAAATAGAAATAGAGTCTTTGTGCAGATACTTTATATATACTACGCGTTATATTTATTTCACTTTGTGCAATTTTTATATAGAGCAACTAATTTTTTGTTAATAAATTCAGAGTTGATCTTCTTTTTTCTAAGGAATTTAATTTAATATCTATCTTTTTGGCAGACTTTTTTTTACACGTTAATTTTTTGTACATGTGCGCAATTTTAGAGGAAATTATAGAAGTCGAATTGCAACACATACGCCTGCAGGTATACAGTATCGAAATAACATCATTTGACTCTAATTAACTGACTGACATAGTTCATTGGAATAGGTCAAAGGAAGTCAAAGGTGGTATTCCACGATTCAGTAGCGGTCAGCATCTTAATTGACTGATCGGACATTGCCGAAACGTGAGGATGACCTATTTTTAGCAAAGGCCAAGACTATCTGACTAACTCGTCGCTACGCTATGCCATATTAATCAATCCTTTTCTCCTCCCGTTATCTCTGACCGCGTTAAGGTTAGCGTGCCTTGCAGTGTACGATAAACCTGACCTTTTAACAAAATAAAATCTCATTAGATCTGATGATTTCACAGTTGAACGATGCAGCGAAACGCGTCCTCGTGGAAGATCAATCGGCATTTAACGACAATCTGATAAATCGCGAACCATTTGCGAAATATGCTCGAACGCCAGCGAAATTAATGCAGCCTCTCGGAAAAGTAGGATGGGTGGATGACAACGCTGACCGCCAATTCTATTCCCTGTGGAGCATATACGCTACGGATGCATTTATGGAAAATGGAGTCAAAAGTTCAGGATCCTGATGGAATAATACGTTTCATCAACGTAGGTTTTTTAGTTATATAATTTACGTTGGACGTCACCCCTTTTATGGATTTTTCGAACAAAATATAGAAGCGGTATCTTCACGGCAAAAATGTGGAGAATTGTTTTTGGATTATAGAGAATTAAAAATCCTTTCCAGAACAACTGTGCTTTAAAAGCTAAAAATGATAGCAAAATTTTTTTCTTAAAATCTAGAGAAAAAGTTGAAAATAATAATTTCAAAAAGGTTATTAATTGATCCAATTTATGAAGATATTTACGCAATGTAAAAGATTATAGATACTGTTTTGCTTAATTTTTCTTTCTCTAGATAAATAGAACATTATTCTCTTAAAAGTTTACTATAAATGTTACAATTACTTGAAAATAGTTATTTTCTTATTATGTTATTATAATTGTATTAAAAGAGCTTTTTTTAAGCTTCTTCATATTCAGTTATCTGACCTTTATTTATGGTTAAAATTCATTGATGTATTATGGTTTATCGTCTAGTATAATAGAGCTTTATCAGGTATCGTGTAATCTTATCGTGTAATCTGACATAAATATTACCTTTTTAGAGAATATAATAATGCAGAAGATATATATATTGTATGCGGCAATTTAATTACAATACAACGCTACACACAATTAATATTGTAATTAACAGAATGTCAGAGCGGTTTAATTAATGAAATGTAATTGCAAAAAATATAAAATCATAATGAATAATGAACGTTAAAATTGCATTTTTCACGTATGTATCCAATTAATCTAGTTTATTCAATTTAACAAAGCTTTGCTTTTACAGAAAATAAAGTTCTGTAAAGTTCTGTAAAATTTTTAAACTCATTGTTAGTTCTGTTACACCGAATAAATTCATTTTATTTTATCTTATTTTTATCTATACATATTGAAAAAAATCTATCAAATAAAAATTTATCTAAATTTTAAAGGAAAAAAATGTCTTTATTATTTTTAAAAGTTCACCTTTTCTGAAAAAGATTTCCAATTCTCTATAATCGAAAAGCAAATTTTTGTCGAGAAGATACCACCTCCGCATTTTATTGTTCGGAAAATCCGTGAGTAAGTGAAAAGAGTGACAACCAACGTAAATTATATAACTGACCAGGAAATCTACGTCGATGAAACCTTTGACGGCTATATTCATACGAGACAGTTCTCTTCGCACTTTGTCGTCATATTACTGTTCTCTCTCTCTCTCTCTCTCTCTCTCTCTCTCTCTCTCTCTCTCTCTCTCTCTTGTATACTTATCGTCTACTCGCCCACGGAAAATCTTCCAATACTTGAAGAACTGGAGAAAGTTGTAGTAAGTCATGTGAGTGTCGCGAATACGCAGATATAGAAGACACAAACTGTATCGATGGAAGCAACGTTTACACGCGCGGCCCTGAGAACACGGCTGCAACATCTGTCGTCTAATTGTAAATTGGAACACCGTCCATCCGTCGTCCGTGCTCCGCACCTGCATTGTATTTTAAATATTGAAACAACAGAACATTTTTCCACGCGCCAAACGCGATTACGAAACAATTTGTGCATGCTGTATCATCTTGAGGACAAAGCTTCTTTGTTTTTTTTATTCAATGCTATTTCTTGTTAGTATGTATACGTGCATTAATGTAATACATTAATGCACGTTTAAAGTTTGTATATTTCTCCGTCCAATTCTATTTACCAAAAATTAATAGTTAGCGTGAGTTTATTATGTTCGTTTTGTGAATTCAAATAAGCAATCATTCACAACATAACTTTGAAATTAATATTACAAATTAAGCAAATTAAAAAGGTTACAATTACGATTAGGTGAGATTTATGATCGCAATATAGAAACAGAAGGGTTAATTACAGTCTAAGAAAAGTCAATTGTATTCCAAAAGCTTTTGATCTCTAATTAGCTCTTCTATGTCTACTTGACTTATTATTAGTGATTTATCTCACGATAGCCTTATATATATATATATATATATAGAGCTCAAGATTATTTGTTTGCTTTACATGATATATAGTTATTAAGATTTTGTTAAAACAAATTTAATTTGACTTCTAACTTCTAACTTCTATATATGCGAGAATAGAAGTCAAATTAATACAAACATCTCTATTTTCAATATATCACAAATTTTTAGATTTGTGTTTCCTTAGACTGATGCATATGTACTAACAATAAGTTAAATCAAAAGTAGAATACGAATAATTAAGAGCTAATGACATCGCAAATCAGTTTATAAGCGGAATACTCTTGCAAAGATCTAAGAGAACGCGCTTGCGCTCATCAGAGACCTTCCTCGATAATAATAACCGTCGCGTTTATCTTCAGTGACGTTCATGAACGCCGGTAAAATACGAAATGCGATTAGGCGGAGAGCGAAGTGCGGTAACGATATTATCCGTTGCTGTAGTGTATTTGTTAAGAGAGGCGGAGCAGAAAAGGGTAAAACGGAGAAGACCGACATTCAGGAACGAGAGTACAGACGTATGAGGAGGAGGAAGAGGAGCAGGATCGAGGGCAGCAGATGTCATGGACCTTGCGCGACCCATTTTACCCTGTCCTATATAAACTAGCTTGCTAATGCTGTTGCTAAACCACCATCGACGACGTTCAGCGACGCCCACCGTCGCTGACCCCGGTTGGCAGTAAGCAACCAATGTCAATAGTTTTTACCATTACTGCATCGCCTAATGCAGCTTCATTTATTCTGAAGATCGCATTGTATCTTTTATTGACATCTTTACTTAGTCGTTTGTGTTTCACAAAATATATAAATATAATATGGAGAGTGCAACACATATTTAAGAAAGAATTAAATTCGGAATATATCATTATGCGAATTTTATTTTAAAAACAGGATTTTTGGAAAAGAGAATAGCCTATATTCTTCTCGAAAGCGTCATCTATGACGAAAGTTGTTTTTGCAAAAAAATTTTTGCAGATTGATTACAAATGTGACGTAAGTTTTATAATTCTGCACGGAAAAAAATATTTGAATGAATTAACTGGAATTCTGAATTAAACTAATTGGACTCTGATGGAAAATGAATCCTGTAGATATACCAGAATTCTGATTATATCTACTAGATATTTCTGATTAAATCTACTAAAATTCTAGTAAATTTAATCAAAATTTTAAATTATTCATTTTCCAGAATTCTAGTTAATTCAATCAAATATTTTTCTTCGTGTGGACATTTTAAGCATTAGTACACGATCATTCGTATCCTGCGCATTTTTTTTCTTTGAAATATTATATTACTATATTTGGATAAAAATAATGGTCTCTATCCTTTTCTTTTTTTTTAAATAACTTTATACCATAAATATAATATTTTCTAAAGATGTTAAAATACACGTAAGAATCATTTATAATTTTTCTATATCTGTAAAAATTAGAACAATCTATAATACGTAGTAAAAAAATCAAAAAAACATCGTTTTGTATTAAGGATTAAGAGGATATGATGGAATTATCGCCATTACATATTAAAAAGTCATTCGAATTAGTTTTACAGAAAATTTTTTTACATGTGTAAAGTACATATCGAATCAACTTCGGGATATTCAATTTAAACTTAAAAACATAAAAAATTAAAAAATTATATATATATAATTTTTTCACTTTTTTCATTTTTTTAAATTTCAGTATCCCGAAGTTATTCGTGTGTGTTTAACACAATACAAAAATTTAAATATAATACATATATAAAAGTTTTCAATTCGATGAACTTTTTAATCTGTAATGTCGATAATTCTGTCACGCTAACATCATATTAATAATTTTAGAAATTTTTTGAAAAATTTGAAAAATTTTTTGAAAAAGTTTTTCGTATAGAATATGTTACATACATATATAGGAAACTGTGTACCGATTCTTGCTTCGATTTTTCATAGAAGGAGTATCGATCGCAGAAATAAATGCCTGTCACATAAAAAATGCACTTAATTGCGTCATAGAGACGTCCTGTGGATGCCGATTGAATTTCACCTTGTGGTCACTTCGTCTTCCCATCCCGCGTTGACGTCTACGCATCGCGATTATGCGATTTGCATTCGTGCTACAGCGATGCATCAAGGCTATGTTCTTCTCGAAGACGATTCTCTGCTGCCACGGCAAATTTACATTTAAATCGAAACGCAATCAGTTCACTCAGCGAAGTCGATTCAGCGACGACGGATGAGCGCCAGTTTTCCGCTTCGTTTCCAATGATGGCAAGGAGAGATCGCTATATACGCAATATAATATAGACTCTTCCTTTCCTTCTACCTCTTGAGGCAGGGCTTCACGCATCGCCGGTGATGCTCGCAAGAAAATTGCGTACGAACTTATCGCTGAGTCATACTCCGCTTGCACTACGCGAAGATCAAATTTACGGAGAGTTTCCGACAACGACGAGATGAATTTGTTCAAGCGTGAATGCTTCGAGTTAGCGCAGAAGATAGTAAACTGTAAACAATCTATAAAGATATAGAGTATACAGATCTTAGCTTCAAAAAATATTTTGGGGCAATATATATATATATATGGAATCGATTTTTCCTTGATTAAAATATGAAGGCTTCAAACATTCATAAAAAAATGTCAGTTTTTACAATTATTATTATTCTCCGATATTTATTATCAAAATTCAATTAGGATTCCAATAATAAAATAAAAATTCATAACATTTTTCATTTCATAACATTTATCTCCTATTATGTTCCTGAACAAGTATCAACAAAAAGGTATTGTCTCTTTTAAAACTTATTCTTCGCTTAAATTTGTATAACATAATCATTGAATGCACTTTTGTTCTATTATTTTCTTTTTCGATTTCTGGTTGCGTTCAAATTAGTATTACAGACGGAAATTTTAAAAGTACGTCGTCGGTCACGCTTTCCATGCCATTGCTCTGATTGCTCATCCTCAAGACTCTTGCTCGCGTTTTTGCATGGCTTCCGCAAGACAAGTGTTTAGCCACGCTTCGCGGAGCCAAACGTAATTTCGTCTTGTCATAAAGCTTTGGTGACAGTTGTCATTACCGTATGCCACCGTGAAGAACGAGAATTTCGCACGATGAATACTCGTCTTGAAATTACGATGATATTTCTAAAAATGGTATCTGTTATTTTTCATACAAAGCACGCGTAAATGCTTATTTAACAAGTACTATATAATTCACATTTAAAAGCATAAGATTGGTAAAGAAAATAGTTCATCATAAATTATAACTATTGAAAAAATTATCAGAAAGTACAGATAATTACTTTTTTAAAGTTATCATATATAAATTATATATATAAGTAGTTTCTTTAAACAATTTTAAAATAATTTTAAAATAATCATCATCTTTTCTCACAAATTTAATTTTTAAGCATAAATGTTTTAATAAGTAATATTTCAATAAAAATATTATATAAAAATATCTTGTTTTCGTTGACATTACTTATTTAAAAATCGGATATGTTATAATACGAAAGAAATATTTTAACGTTATTTTAATTATTTAATTCTTGTTAGGCCTGCAAAATTGGAGGTATTGAAAGTTGATTGGGATTTAACAATGTTTTTTCTTACGTAATTTTTTGCGCTGAATCCGCATCCGGCTGCAGAATTGCTTTATCACGTCAAGATTTCGAAATAGCTTAACATGAAACTGCCAAAAAAGCCGTTTTCAATCATATTTAAAATTAAATTAAAAAAGAAAAAGATTTCATAAATTATGTAAAAGCAACTTAACTGACTGGGGAGTCGCTCATTTTGCCTTAGAGATTAAGCTCCTATGACACAATTTATCGAACTTCGAATTGATATCTCCGGAAGAAAAAATCACTTTGAGATGTGAAAATGGATTTTGAAGGGGCTGTATAGTAGTAAATGATAACGTTGATAGATTTGACAACAAAGATTTTCTCAATTTTTAATTTTAAATATGGTTGAAAATGACTTTTTTGGCAGTTTTAAGTTAAGTTTTAGATTTCGAAATCTTGATGTGATAGAACAATTCTGCAGCCAAATTCGGATTCAGCGCAAAAAATTACACAAACAAAATTATGTAAGAAGTTGTTAAATCCCAATCAATAAAACCATGTAGGCCTGCTATTGTTATTTATATATGTTTCTTTGTGACCAATGCTATTGTACGAATCGCAATTTCGTTTTGAATGTTACCTTGAAATGGAACATATGTTCTCTAACGTTATTCGGACTATGGAGCCATATGTTTTTTCGACATTCTCTTAACAAGGATCTTCCACGTCTGACTGAGTTCATATTGACAATGTGAATAACACTTTAGATTGAATCACCAATTGTAAGCTGAGAATGTCCAAGAAGAGTTAAAACATTCTATATAAAAATATTTATGTTTTTACTTACAACGTTTTTATATATATTTGCGTTTTCTCTTAATATTTCTATAATATTATCATTTTGTTCTGTCTTTTCTATCTGTTTTCAATCAAACATAATAACAAGTTTAGAATCGTTAATTTTCATTAAATAATTCAAAATCCATTCAAATATTCAAATAAGAATATCAAGAATATCAAATAATTTTAAAACATCTTATCAATATTTCACAATCGATTCTCTTTTCATAGCTATAAAAGTTATATTTTCTCAAAACTACATATTAGAAGATTATTTCGAAATGTCTACATTTATTTGAAGTATACTCGAGTGAAAATATCATCGCATCGGTATGAGATTTCTGGAAAACTTTCAATCTCGCAAAGAACTTTCAGTCTCACAAAGAGTATATTCGAGTCAGGATGAAAATGGGAGACGCGAACCCGTCCTTGATAGAATATACTAAGCTCCTTTGGCGTACGCAATTTAAGATGTCTGAGGTATATAGTGCACCGCTCCGGATGTGCTGAGTATGCGAGACGCATGAAAAGGAACGCGTTTGAATCGAAGAACGTACAAAGAGAGAGAAAAAGAGTAGTGATCCACTCGGGCTGAAATTAAATGGGCGGAACTGAAAGTGATGCACGCGCGTCGCACTGCGTATGTTGCGACCCTGGATGCAAAGAGCTTTCTTTCTCGGAGTTTCTGCGTGACGAGAAACGATTGAGACCGACCTTTAGCAGCATTAAATCAATCTTTCTTTAAACTTTCCTTTCTGTACGTGACGCTATTATCACTAGAATTTTTCTGCAGATGTCTTTATCTGATGCATTGACGCAATTATCTTTTTTACGTAACTAAGCAATTACGTGCACGTTCAGATTAAGAAAAGAAAAGATTGAAGATAAAAAAAAGACTCGGAGAGTTCTTCGTAGAAAAATCTAAAATTTCTAAAGTATAGGAAAAACTGGAAATGTTGAAGTCAAATGATATCTTTCATGAAGAGAGAGAGGGAGAGAAAAAAATCTCGTAATAAAAAACATAATCACTGAAGAAACTATACAAATGCACGCTGTGTAAAATGCGTAAAGGTCGAAGTCTGTAATCTCATAACGACAATTTTATTTCTTTAACGTAATCAGTCTCCTCATCCGCGAACGCCGACGCATTTTGTGAAATCTAGAATATCATCAGTAACAGAATTACGTTTCCCTCTGCATTCGAGTGTGCATATTCAATTAGCAGAATTCTAACGTTCCGCTCTACGTCGATGCGGTATATCATTGATATGTTATATATACAGATAAATACCCTACAGATAAATATGCTGTAATAACAATTATTTGTTTCAAATATTTCAAAGGTTCACAAATCTATTACAAAGTCATCACAAGCATCAAATTTATTCAAAATATGTTTAGATTCCTATAATCAGTTTAATATTTCAATCAAGATTATTAAATTAAAACGAATTCGATTGGCTTATTAGATACATAAAGTTGATTCCTCGATCAATTTTATAATATCTTTCAAAATAAAATAAATTCTTGTTTTGAGTCCGTAATAATCATTTTTCTAAAATTTGTAATATTGTATATTTTAAGATTATTATCAAAGAAAAGATTCTTCGTAAAAAAATAACCGTTATTTAAAAGGATGTGTGCAACTGATAATATTTTTCTCATTTAACGACTCGCAAAACACGAAAAGAAAGACAATAAAAAACCAGATAATTGTCGTTTTGCATTATTCGTTATTCATATTTTAGCATGTTTAATATGGCATATGGAATAAAGAATCCTTGCAAAACAAGCTTATTGACTTATTTTGTACAACCTTAAATATTTCTTAGGTTTCGTGAATCGATAAAGCTTGAAAATTGCAAGCTATAGTATGAGTAACGTTACAAGTGGAATGTTTCGCACAAGGGGTACGCAAAAACGACCTTCAGCTCTAATAAGATTTTATTGCGTGCTACGCCGCGAAAGAAATTGCAACTGGGCAATCAGTTGAGTTCCAAGCTTTGCGACCCGAATAAATCGTCATATAAAAACGAATAGGAAAACCACCTTGAAGTTAAAGTAAGAACATACGTACGTATGTGAGGAGATTGATGGAAACAAAAATTAAGAGGGGATACCATCTTTGAGGCTACTTAAATTTGGCAATTTTTTGCAATAAACTAATAAAGTCAATCAAAAATCGTTTTGAAGGGTTTTGATATATAAAATTTTGAGAGTACAAAAAATTTTCTTTTATTTTCATCTCAAAAGATGGCGGTGTTACAGTAAAACTATTGAGTCTCCTTTTTCAATGAATGTGAACGAAATTTTGTACAGCATTGAATCTGCAACAAAAATCCAAAGAATTTTATTTTCTACATATTTAAAACTAGAAGTATGTAGAATTTTTGCGATATATTGAAAAACTTTTTTGTTATTAACATTTAAAGATGGAAATTTTTGATCGAATATCATAATTTTTTTTCAAACATTGACCATTTTTACAAAACAATATTTTGAAAAAATTCTACGTACTTTTATAACTTTAAGTATGTAAAAAATAAAAATCTTTGGATTTTTATTGCAGATCCAATGGAGTATAAAATTTCATACACACCGTTTATACACTCATCAAAAAAGGAGGCTCAATAGTTCTACAATATTATAACGCCATCATCTTGTGAAAAAAGAAATTTTTCTTGTACTTTCAAAACTTTACATATTAAAGCTCTTCAAAACGATTTTTGATTGACTTTATTAGTTTACTACAAAAAAATTGCTAAATTTAAGTATTATTTTTAGACTTTAAAAAAGTGGTATCCCCTCTTAAACAAAACAATTACACAAAAAGTAAATCAATGCTCAGTAAACTAAATTAAAATAATCCATTAAAGGGCTCAGAGCAAAAGCAAGATGCACTTCGTTATTATTTTAAATTACAAAAACATTATATTTAATAAATCAACATACAGACGATTCGATCAATCTTACAGGTCATTTTCAATATTAAAACTATCATCTATATTAAAACAATGACATAGTAAAAATTCTAGAAAAATCTAACGCATAACATATTAGGTGTAGTAAAAAGAAATCCATTATTTTTGCATGAAATTGAATGGAAAAATAATGGATTTTTTTTTACTACACCTAATATAATCAATACTCAATACTTTTAGAAACAATGTGTGTAATCCGACAATCTTGATATGGCCGCAAGCAGTTATAAAATCTCTTTTTACATCTGTCCATGATGTCAGTTCAGAAGTGAATCTCGTCTTGATATACGTTCGCAATAATATTGTTATCATAATATATGGTTATTAGATCTCTATTAAATGCCTAAAGATACACTTATCCATAAAATCGTGATGAAATATAATTGTATTACTACTAACAAGATGATCAGAATTACATCATAGTGTATAAAACAAACAGTCTTAAGACCAGAACTCCAAAGATATAAAATTTGTCATGTTCTTCTGTATCTCTTCATAACTTATTTTAAACTTAATATAAACGGTAGTTTAACATTGAAAATAACCTGATGTCGAAATGTCTGTACGTTGATTTGTTAAATATAACGTTTTTGTAATTTAAAACAATAGCGAAGTACATCTTACTTTTACTCTGAGCCCTTTAACGGATTATTTTAAAACAATTACATTTTCTCACGTCATTAATATATGATTCGTATTCATTCGTTGCTGAAATCATTTAAAATTCATATTTATTTTAAAAATAAAATCTGTTACCAACCAATAATTTACCAATAATAATATTTATATACAATATTGTAATGATTTTAATCATTTAAATTTGAATATATATCTTGCACTCATTATCTTTTCGGAATAATAATGACTTTATTAAAGTGTGAAAAAGTATAGATTATCAATGTCTGAAATTAAAGAAAATGAATGTAGCGTTAAAAAAAAACTCTAAAGGTATGGCAGCAATATTGCTGCTTGTAAGTTCAATCTTGATATAAATAAAAAATAGATATTATATAAATATAAAAAAATAAAACATAAGATGAACAAGAAATTGAGGAACAAATAAAACACGAGTAAAGAAGATAATAATATAAACATATAAAAAGCAGATATAATATAAACAGATAAATACAAGATAGACAAGAAATTGAGTAGTACATAAATTTAAATAGTATAATTAGCAATGCACAGTATGCCCAAAAAGATTCTTTTTAAATAGAAATACGTAGGAATATTCTATTTGTAGTTTGTACATGGAAAGAACAATTTTGCTGAAATATTCACAATTTAATTAGATACAAATTTGAAAATAATTATGAATCAAAAATATAATTACGCAGGAAATTCAAGCATGATAACTATGATGAGCAATATTGCAAAAAGTTTTGACATTCGAGCAACCAGTTAGAGTATTCTACATAATTATTTTAATAATTATTTTGATAGTTTAACGAAATTATTTTCAGATCTAGCTAAATTTTTAAATATTTTAGCAACACTTCCGTGTGCAAAACATTAGTTGCTTCGTGCCATCTACATTTCGAAGAGACTGCAGGTCTTGCAATTTTTATTATCGTTGCATCGTCAAGTTTCTGTATATGCTTGCAGCAACTGTCACATACAAGCGTTGCAGTAACAATTCTCTCAAAAGTTCATGTCTCCTGTCAAGATGCGACTAGTGGGAGCTCTAAATTTCCGGAACTTCTTGAATTTTTGACGCTACGCTGCTTCCAAGACATGAAAAATTTAAGCCTCCGAATCCGTAACATTCATTGATCGTAAAATGTAACCTGTATACGCATTCAATATTTACAACCATTAAAAGTTATTCGACAAAAGTTATTCTAACATCTTGATATTTCCAAATTTTATCTTATCTATCTCTCAAAGTCAAGCAATCGATAATTCATGTTACTTTCGATTCTTATCGTCTCTCGATTCTCTCACAGTTCTCCCAAGTCTAAGGCCTAGAAGTAACAGGATTATTTTCATTGCTAAAGATTTCTTGCCGGACGATTCGATGCGATTTTTCGATCTCTCGGTCGAATGCGGAAACTTGTAGCATTCGCGATGCGCGCGATCGACCCACGCAATAATCTGATAGAGCCGTATTAGCCTGAATTCCGACAATCCAGTTAGCTACCCTACTCCTCGCCCTGTTTGATCCAGCCTCGTCCTGAATTTGAAGCAATTGGCACGAACTGGCACGTTCGCGACGATAAAATAACATACGTCGATAGATTTCTTAAGGCGAAGTCGTAAAATAGTGCCTATAAATTTGTTATACTCATAAAGTGCCTATAAATTTGTTATTAAAATAAAATTAGTTAAATGAATTATTAAGTAGTTAATATAATTGACATATCATTTATACGTAACCAGAAAATTTATGGAGACTTTAGTAAATTTTAAGATAAAGTTAAAATAATAATCATCAAAAATAGTAAAAATAAAATGGAGTAAGACAAACGGCAGTCAATTATCTTCCAACGATGCACATTCTAACATTGTTATAGATGAGTAATTTAACCTGGCAATGCATAAAAAAAATAGATCATTTTGCTGTAATTTTAACAAAACATCTATAAAAAGCATAATGGCATCGCGTGACACGATAATAATGACTGGCGATGTTGGAAAGCTACATCGAAATCTTTTCTCGAGAAGCATTTTAGTGGCAATTCTACCCTTTGAAAAGGTATCATTGAAATTGCCGACGCATTTATTGCCGTGCGAATCACATCAAAAGGATGATTGCACGCGATAAATGATCACGAGACATTGCAAAAACATGAGTTTCGACGCTCACGCGACAGTATTTACACGGAATAGCTTATTTTGTTTTTAAAAGTGTGTCGATGTATTTGCGATAATAATGAAGCAAACAATGAAAAAGCTTTCTTTTATTGTGAATTTCTTCAAAAGATTGAATTCTAAATGCAGATATAAAGCTATTATAAAAATACATTAAAGCAAATAACAGAAAATTTTAATGGATACAATAGACACACAATAGAACAATAATACAGGGTATCTCATAACTACGAATTTCCTCTTAAGGACATATTCTTGAGGTAATTTTGAGAGGAAAATTCTAATACGAAAATGTCGAGATACAATAATTTTTTGAATTATAAGCTAACTTTAAATGTTTATAAGTAAAAAATCATTTTACTTTTAGAGCCTCTATTATTATTTCTGGATTCTTTTGAACGTTCTAAGATGAAAATATCGAGATTGTAATAGTTTTCAAATTACATACTATCTTTAACCAATTATAATTCAAAAACTATTATAGCCTCGACATTTTTGTATTAGGATTTTCATTTCAAAATTATCTTAAGAATATGTCCTTAAGAGGAAATTCGATAGTTGTAAGACATCCTGTTATACATAAAGAAATTAAAAATTATATTAAAAATAATTTTAAATTAAAATTAATTTAGAAACTAATTTTATAATTGAAAAAAAAAATGATTCAAGGGATCGATTAATTTAACAGAATAACCGCTTGAACTAATTTAGAATTAATTTTCTCTGAATAAATTCGGATTGATTGATTAATGATAAACTAAAATTACAATATATAATCATAGATTTTTCTTTTATTTCAATCCAAAAAACACTTATATATAAGACTTCTTTTATCGAATGAAATATTGGATTCAACTCACCAAGCATTTTGATACCTTGAACTGGACTCAGAGGGTAGAAATCCCCGTGAAGTGGACAATGGAAGCCCACTCTGCGCTCTCTCCGCCTTGCCCGTCTCGTGAGCATGCAAAGCAACACGCCAAGCGCGAGCATAAGTGCGCCCACAACTATGCAGATCGGCCCCAAGATACGGGAATTGCCGGTAAAGGCAATTCGTGCGGCATATGAGTTCTTGTCTTCGTCTTCGCCGGGGCCACGATAAGAAGCAGCTGTAACGGAGAAATGGTCGAACCGAAAATTAATCGTAGAAGTTAATTAAATAACGTTTATTATAAGGTTGATAAAATTACTGTCTCCTTAAAAGTTTCTCGTACTTTCCATCTATTTTTCATTTTTCAACCAGACAAAAGACATGCATAATAAAATTATAAAAAAATAAAATAAATTTTCACATCTATATTAATAGAATTCTATTAATTTAATGTAATATATATAAATATTATAAATAGTACAATATAATCTATTTTTGTTCTTGAAGTGTTGAATAAGCTGTTAAAAAATGACAACTCCTAATTGTAAGAAATGTAAATGAGTTGTTCAAATATGATCTCGTCGTGCTCGCCTTTAGCGGAAACGTTGAATACAGAACCAAGATTTGAACCAAGATTTGAACCACTTTATGTTACTCTTCGTGTATTTCTTGTACATAAAATTACTTTGCGCTTTTTTGAAGAACTATAATCGCGTTGATTTGAATTGATCCGAATTATCGACATCGGCGCGAATGAGAAAATTTTCTACCGAGAAGTTTTAGATATATATAAAGAATTAAAGAAGGAACTCCCTGCGCAGATTATAATAACGATTGTCTTATTCTCACCAATTGCGAAGCGAGAATGTTACGGAATATTTGAAGAGAAAATGTGCGTCTGCAAATAATGGAAATCATAAATATGTTCATTCGCCGCGGAGAGCTCGCCTTCGAATATATTTTAATCGATAACGCCGCGCTAGTGAAACATTTCATAAACGATTAGTATGCGCAGATCCGACAAACTTCTCTTTGCATTTGTTTTATTTCGTAAAATAAGATAAGAAAACAAATTCAGTAATGTGATTAAAATAAACAGACAAATAAAATAATGCAGCGTTAAATACATGTTTATCAATATACTCTATTTTTTCATCTTATGCCTACATCTAGAATGTGAGTTCTTTGAGTTCTGGCTCTAAATTTTCATTTATAATGGTTAATACAAAATTTAATTTTCAGTATCAATGTGATACTCAATTTTTTTAATTTTTTATAATGAAAAATATTTGAAATATTGAATATTATATTTAATAATGTAGCGATATTAATAAATTTCAAATAACATTTTAATATTAAATTTTATACGAATACTACTACTCTGATACATAAAAAAAATTTATTTTTTTCAATATTTAGTATATTATTGTTTGATTTATAACAAAAGTTTTTACTTGAAAACAACGTTTGTAATAACATGAGATCATAACATTTCAAAACGTAAAAATGATATAGGTATAAAATAATATTAAAACATACAGAAAATAGAAAACTGTAAAAAATAAAATACAAAAATATAAAACTATGAAAAATATAAAACTTATTAATTCCAAATAAACTAAATATAATAATTTAAAAATGTTAAGAAAATGTAAGTAGTACATTTTCCGCTATTTACAAAATTTACAAAATTCAGAATTGTATATTCAAAATAATGTATCTATTAGTTCCATTTAGTCAGTAAAAAATGAAATCCTCGTTCTACTTGACTCTATCAAAGAGGACTTGACTCGGCGGCGTGATAAACGTAACAAAGACATTATGAACAACCGGACAGAACGATCTAGAATCTAAATCTGCTTAAGAGAAAGAGAAAAGAATAGAAACAACGAAAGGGAAATGGACTATTGGACCGGTCTTGGCACGGCAGGAAAAAAGGAAGACGAAAGAGGACGAAAGAGGAGGACAGACCGGTTCTGATAAATCGGTTGGTAACAACTAACAACCTCGTATGTGAAGAAACGTGGTCGAGAAGTGACGGCGAGAGATGTGACGACGGGCCAGCTGTTGCTTGGTGAACAGTCTGGGCCCTCTTCCACTTTTCTTTTTCTTTTTCTTCCTCTTCTTCCTCGCGATAAGAAAGTGTATCTATCTCCGGGGTCAGCGCCCCGATGAACAAACTATAGCGCTTCGCAAATTAATTCAATGAGAAAGAATACGAAACTAGTCTCTCATCTTCAGATAAATCTCGAAAGCTTTCCACGTATTAATATTAATATTAATTAATATTAAATTCACTTTTCAAACTTCGTTATATCTAAAATCAATTGACAAAACTCACGCATCTCTGTATATTATTCTCGAATGTTTTATTTAATAAGATTAATGTAATATAAAATTGATTATGCCATTTGATTAATATTAAAATATATTTGTGAGAATATTCAAAATTTCTTCGTCGAGGAAACTGTTATTAATATTGACAATGGTATTAATATTCACGAGCGTAATAAAATTAGAGCAAATTCAGTTGTAATGTAATTTATTAGACAACTTAAATGCATTGCATACTGCTCACCAAAATTCAGATATTTGTGCATAGCTTGTATGACTCTACTGCTTCAGCCGACTGAATACGGCTTCCTTCTTTATGTAATTAATCCGCTTATAGAATATCAGGAGAGGCTTCAGTCCGATTAGTATGTAACGACGAATACTGAGAGAGATATCTCTTCGTTATATCCAGTGTCGACAACATGTTGACGGAATATACGCATTTCATTGTTCAAAACATATTTCTATTCCATATATAATTTCAATTCATATCTATTCGCGTTATTATCATAAATGAATAAAATATTTTTGGAATTTTAAAACGGAAAGATTTTTATTTTCGTTTGCGAAATTATTTAATATTAAAAATATTTT
>NW_017259239.1:561939-565125 GCF_001594045.1 Atta colombica | reverse complement strand
TATATATATATATATATGTACATAGAATGTTATTAACTTAATATTACTTTAAGAGTAGATTCCTCAGATCATTTTGAGACGAAAATCTTAATACCAAATATCAGACTATAACTAATAATTTTGAAATTATACATTTAAAGTTAGTAAATCATATCGTCTAAAGTTTACACATCCAGGCATAGTTGGCATTTTGCTTATAATTCAAAAACTATTACAACCTCGATATGATATTAAGATTTTCAAAATCTCAGGAATCTATTCTTAAGAGTTGTTACGGTCTTTATGGGACACTCCATATATACAGGGTGTTCGGAAAATCGCCTGCAATACTTCAAGAGGTAATTTGGGACTTAAAAAGAAAGAAAAAAAGCTATATAAACATAGGTCATATAAGAAATAAACCGTTTCCGAGTTATAACCACTTTAATGTTAAAAAAAATTGTAATTTGTTTTATAGTGTTTTAATTTAAATGACTATATTTCGGACTATTTTGGCATTACTCAGGATGCGTCACGTGGAGACATAGTCCGTTTGACATCTCTCTAATAAAGTAAAAAAAATTTTTAAATAAAGAAATAAAAAAAGAGGAATGCTAAGCAGACTATGCCTTCATATGCTGCATCCTGAGTAACGTAAAAAAAAATAATTCGAAACGTAGTTATTTATGAATTAAGTATAAAACACTATGAAATAAATCACGATTGTGATTATAAAAAATAAATTACAATTTTTTAAACATGAAAGTGATTATAACTCGGAAATGACTTATATTCGGACCTATGTTTATATAGCTTTTTTTTCTTCTTTTTGAGTCCCAAATTATCTCCCAAAGTATTGCAGGCGATTTTTCAAATACCTTGTATAATCACAAATATAATTTATCCTCTACTACAAAGATAAAGCTATAACTTCTGTATATAAATAATATTGAAAGATGAAAATATATACAATTAATAATTTTTGATCAATTCTTTGTTTAGTCTGTCCACGAATTAACAGGAAAGGCAAATTCTTTATTAGATATTACAAAAACAAATAACAAATAGGGCTTTTTCGATAAACAATAAGAAATGATTATGATATCTCATAATAAACATTGATTCTCTTTTCTAAGTGACCCACTTGCGATTACAGAGCCTATGCTTTCTCCGAAATGGAAAGCTTGAAATTATTTTCATCCGTTAAATCCGTAATGCATGCTCCATATCTCCATATACGAACGATAAATGTAACATAAACTAAAAATAAAAAGTCTGAAATGATAAATATAATTTATTTGGTTTTCAAACTAAAAGTCTAAAAATGATAGATCGCCTGTGCACAACGCCGATTAATATTACGAAAAATTATATATTATCGAAATCAAAAATTTAAATAAACTAAGATATTTCTTCATCGACAGATTTCATTTTGTGTAGCGAAGCTACATTAATTCTCAGCCGTAACTGTCAGAATAGAACCATCGCGAATTTTGCAGGTCAATCATGAGATGTAAATGCAAATGCAAATGACGTATTACAAGATAACGGGAAAAAAAGAAAAATTAAAGAATCAGTGAATATTCAAGAGTCACCGATATAATTATTATCCAACACACTGTATGTTTTTGCAATATCATAATTTATATAAGCGCGCCTGTAATTGTAAAATTATGCAATGCAATTAAAATCCCTGCAGAGAAAATCTGACAAGAATATTTAGAAAAAAAATAAATAATATTTATAACTTGTTTGTCATGTTTGTGACATTTCCTGATGAATTTATAACATTTGTGTTGCATTTTTAATCGTCCGCATTTGACGGAGGTACACTCATTTGACAAAATAAATTTTATTTATTTCGTGCACCTCCAAATGTGGAATAAAATGAGTGCACCTCCAAATGTGGAATAAAAATTACATTCTGGCATTAAATATATATCGAGATTTCGATTTAAAAAAAAAAACAAGATCTAAAAAGATGTGCAATATGTTTTATAAAAAAGTATAACAATATTAGAAACATCGCTTTATGAATACTTAACCGAATACGTAAACAAATTTTTAAACAAACAATAATGCTCGTAACAATATTTTATTATATTAATAATATTAAAGATTCAAAATAAGTACAGTATTTTTACCTTTCTACGTATATATATTTGTAACGTAATGTATATTTGACTAAACAATATAGACGTAAATATAAACAAAAGAGATAGATATGTATGTGTACGAACCAGTGAGTACGGCGCCGACAAGCATGAAAAGAGTGCCAAACGCTGGAAGGGCAATCTGGCAATTCGCTGCTATTACCACGCCGGCCACCATCAGACCGCCCTCAATCTTTTCTACCCTCAACCGCGATATGGGAGTCGGGCATTTCAATTTCGCGCCCAGGCCACCACCCAGCATTCCCTCTTCGGCTGCCATGCTGCCGGTTCTGCAACAACAAGCGAAACTAATTACAGCTGTAATAAAGGCTTTCCCTGGCAAAAATTGCACGAATGAGTGATCACCCACTAAACGAGGGACATTCTTCGTAAAATTTTAAGTGTAAACGCATTTGTGCCAACTGTATAATCAGAGAATTAATGAAACGATTGATATTATTAGTAATATATTTATACGAATAATGACTTATAATATAATCATAATACTAGATTTACTCTCTCTCTCTCTCTCTCTCTCTCTCTCTCTCTCTCTCTCTCTATATATATATATACGTGGGTCGTTTGATAAGTTTGGTAAATTTCCATGAAATAGCGCTACAATCCATTTGATGACGCGACATCTCGAAAGATTCACTCTTTGAACCCCTTCAGGCCAAATTTCAGCCAGAAAGGATGCATAGTTCACGTTTGGTAATCATTTGAAGTAGGCTGTCTCAAAGTCTGCAAAATATTCACAATTGACGGCGACAATGACTTCTTCATTTGACGAGAATTTCTTCCCACCGAGCCAAGTTTTTAAGTTTAGGAACAGAAAGAAGTCACACGGGGCCAAATCTGGAGAATAGGGTGGAATCAAAATAGGATGAGGAATCAATTCCTAGCCCAATTCGTAGTTTTGTCATTACAATGGTCGACTTGTGGGACGGCGCGATGTCTTGATGGAAGAGTACTTTTTTGTGCGCCAATCTCGCTTCAAATGACTATCAAACGTAAACTATGCGTTCTTTCTGGCTGAAATTTGGCCTGAAGGGGT
>NW_017259239.1:559705-561839 GCF_001594045.1 Atta colombica | reverse complement strand
ATATATATATATATATACAGAGTGCGTCACCAAAATCCGGACAAATTTCAATTTACAATAAATTTTTCGCTATTGTGTTTCTGCCAGAGGTTGTTGTTGGAATCCGAGAAAATCTGATGCTTCTAATAGTATCATATTCTCAAAATGGCCGCGATATTGAAACCAAGTGCGAAGAATCGAAGTGCCGCGATCATCAAAGGCCTTCGCATTGGGCGCTCAACAACAGAAATAATTTGGATCTTTGGATATTCGAGATCAATCGTTTATGATATTGTGACAAAATATACGCTTTAGAACAGTCCAACGAGTGTGCCAGCGAAAAAGAGTCACTCGAAAGAATGCACCGCAATCATTGAAAAGGCTCAAACGCTGATTTGGATAACATAAGGGCAATCGTTGTGCTGATGTAGTGAAACGTGGATGGAAACTGTAGCCGGAAGGCCATATGTTTTTCAGCAGAACGGTGCATCGGCTCATACAAGTCATTTGATTCAAAATTGGCTCTCAGACAACGTCGATATGTTTTGATTCAAGGAATTCTGGCCTCCCAACAGCCCAGATTTAAATACCTTGGACTACTACGTATGAAGTGTAGTTGAAAGGATCACCAACAAGTCTCGGCATGTGACATTAAGGATCGCTATTAAGGCAACATTCGTCGGCATGGACAGCGTTACATTACAATGTGCGTGCGAACGCTTCAGACCGAGAATAGAGGCCGTTATTCAAGTTTATGGGGGATATATCGAATAATTGGAATCCCCCATGTACCAGTAAAGTATAAAAGGATTTTTTGTAATATTTAATTTTTCATTAAAAACATTTTGCTCAAAGAAATTATTCGATTTGTCTGGATTTTGGTGACGCACCCTGTACACACACACACACACATACACACACACACACACACGCGCGCGCGCGCGCGCGCGCGTGGGTAAGATTTATAATATAATACAGAAAAAAAAATAAAAATTGGACTCTATGCTGGAATTTGAATATGGGACTTATCGCATTCAAAGTAAAAAAAAAAATATCAGTGTCTCTTTAATCACTGTCTCATAATAAAAAGTTAATCATTGTACAATTATACTAATTAAACTACAATTATACTAAATTAAAAAAATCATTTTTTTTTAATTTATATTTAATTTTTCATAAAATTATATCTTAATTTATTAAAGTGTTAAAAAAACTATGAAAAAAATTGGGCTCAGCCGGGATTTGAACCCGGGACCTCTCGCACCCAAAGCGAGAATCATACCCCTAGACCACTGAGCCACTTGCTTAATACTTCGTAATAAACTCTCAAATATATATCACAGTTATTAATTTTCATTGATATTGCAATTAAAATATATCTAATAAATACAATTTTAATAAACAATTTTAATTATTAAAATTTACATAAGAGTGTAATTGCAATTAAAAAATATAATTGTTTATTTAAGTTAATGATTTTATAACTTTATACATTATCAAAAATCCTTATACTTAAAAGATTATTACTTAAGAGTCTTTATTACTTAAAATATTTTAAATAAAAATGTGAAATAAACTTCGTTTTAGATATAGCTTTACATAAAGTAGATCTCATATGTGTATGATACATGTCGCGCTCTCTATAAACATCTTACACATCATTCTTCTCTTGAAAGTCAAGCTTAGATATCTTACAAGTAAACCTACTCAAGCGTTACTTCGATTTAGATAAGCTTTGAGTATGTTGTAATGTAGGTCAAACTAAAAGATACGTATTTTTTTATATGTGTCCTCATGCTCTTATACTGAAAAAAAAGATTGGCTGCAGTAAATTAGATATGGTAAAATATGGCATAGCATTTTTAATTGGCTGCTGCAAGCAATTAAAAACGTTATGCCATATTCAGCCAATCTTTTCTTTCAGTGTATATTATATCTCTTATATTATTACTTTTGTATCTTAGTATAGGCGTCGAGTGGCTTGCCGTTCGGTGCGATTGATTCGCGATCTATAGATCCACATACGCAATTTTTCGTGTTTAAAGAACCGAAAATGATTCTATCTGGTGATTAAAATTTTTGATCACCGACGTCGTTCGGATCCGGCGTTAAACCCGTAAGTCCCATATATCAATGGATGTATATATATATATAT
>NW_017259239.1:549814-559247 GCF_001594045.1 Atta colombica | reverse complement strand
ATATATATATACCATATATTTATCTTATTTCTGAAAAATGCATTTTCGCAATAACTTTATCGTACATGATTGTATTTGTTAAATATGTTATAAATTTTATTTAAAATTCAAATTTAAAAATTTTTTTAAATTGAGGGAATAGAATTTCGAAAAAAAAACATTATGAGTAAACTATCATAAAATACATTAAAAACCATAAAACTTTCATTTGGAATTTTTTTTTATATCTTTTATCATTTCGATATTAGAAATATAAAAACAAATTTTTTTCAAGAGGGTGTTTTATGACCATGTGGGCACGTATAAAAAAATACATGTCGCTTACTTTGATCTAGAATACTCAAAGTTTATTAAAATCAGAGTGTGTAACATTTAGGTAGGTTTATTTATTAGTCATACTTCGAAACTGCATAAGGAAGAATAGCTTGCTCATAAACAACGACCTTTTCAACTATGATAAACGATTAAAACGCAAAATTGCATGAAGGTTCGTTCCCAGTAAATTGTAGCGTTTACACGACGAAGTAATTGAATCAATCAGCCACTATCACGTACAGCTACTAATTCGACGTGGAAATTGAGACTTGATATCTCCACAGGGGCGCGGTAATTAACGCGAATACCCTTTGCGGATCGCTGGATCTGACAAATGGCGCAGGTTCCGCCCGCGTGATGAAATGATCATTCTACACACGACCTCAATATTAATAATTTATTGATCCAATTTTTCCGTATTACATAATATATCAATTAAGCGAATTTACAGAAGCCAAATACGAGAAACAATTTTATTCTTTATTTAGATTCAATATGAAAAATGGCAGAGAAAATATAATCAACTAAGAGATTAATTAAAGTCATGTGAATAGACAATAAAGGGAATTTGTTTCAAATATCGGAATAGCATTTATAGAATCAATGATGGTACAACATTGTCTTCATTATGCAACGACGACGAATGTATTTATGTTGGATACATACATGAATGCGTTTTAGCCTGTACTGTAGCTTGTACTGTACTGTTAGGATTTGTAGTTCTAACAATATTTGCGATGAATAAATTTGAAACAACGCAGAATATGTATATCGGCAGTAGTTTCGTCACTCTCAAGATGATCTCTTATAATAATAATAAACGTTCAGTTGTGTCAGCAAGAGACAAACAATAGAGATAATGTAAAATTTTAATAACAAATTGTTGCAAAAATGACAGTGATGTAATGTGTTTGACGTATGACATTAATATTGCATTTATATAAATATATTTTTTCGCATGTGCACTTTCTATTCATACGCGTTTATGTTCTTCATTCTTTTAAAACGTATATCCAATTAAGAAACGAGTTCTCTTAAAAGATGGTATTTACTCTTTCTGTTCTTTTATTTAAAATTTTTAATTGAAATTAAAGTCCAAGTAATTTTCAGATCGGATCAATTTTAATTTAACTTTGCGCAAGTACTTATTCTCGAAATAGTCCTTTTCTGCTCTTAATTTCATAAAATCGTACATTAATTAATTATAGAAAATAACGTTAATCAATCTAATTAACACCAATTAACCTGAATTATTTCACTCTCGAATTTACAAAGAAGATTGTAGCTATTTTGCTGCAAATTAACCATTAGATAATAAACTCGATCACTCACAACGGAATTCTCCTAAAAACCAGTCAAAAACAGCGCGATAAAACAGCCTCGATAATCCTTGCGAACTGATATCAATTCTATGATAAATTGTATAAAGCTAGGCAAATCGTATCGACGCAACGTATTCTTCGACCGCTAAAAAATCACTGGCCAATCCGGCGATTTTGCCTTTTTTTCTTTAATGTGATAACGACTAATGAGATGAGATAAAAAATCTTTTTTTTTCGTTACACATGACAGAATATGCAAACAGCGTAAATTACATATATATCGAGTGATAAAATAACTATATATATTTACTATGCACATTGTATTCCTAAATTTACAACATAAAACAGCGTAAAAAAATGTCATAACACAATTGATTTATATTGTTTTGCGTTGTTATTTGCAATAACAAAAACTCGAATAAATCGATTTTATTTATAATGTAATAGCTTTAATGAATGCAAATAATTAACAGGCATGCTGAATAAATGTTGATTTGATTCCTAACGTAGAAAGAGAAATGTGGACATCTAGAGTAAGTAAAATCATAAACGTTCAGTTAATATTTAGAATTAATAGAATGTATATTTTATAAGTAAATTAAGTAAATTAAATCAAAATTCATGTTTATAAAAATTCTTATTAATGATGTGAAATATTTTCCAAAAGAACATTCATCTTTCAATACGTCTACTTTCCGAACAACATCATGGCTTATGTTGATAACATTTTTATTCCGAAGGATCAAAGTTTATGAGAAGACGGCGTTATCATGTAAAATTCAAGTTTCATCTTCCGATGATCGGAATTTTTCGCGTCTTTCGAATGCAATCAAATAATATACACTGCATAAATAATCATACATTTTATCACGAAGGAAATAGAAATATGAAGATAATGTTTTTTTAGATTCTAAATTATGAACAACACATATTTTTTGCTATATTATAATGTCATGATAATTTTTATTCCATTCACATTTATTAAGGTTTTTACATAACTTTAAAAAGAAATTTTCAGCAAGATTAACTTAGCTCTAATTGAATCGTGAAAACGTCTACAAACAATAAATGTCTGAAATTCTAACATTTATTATAAATACATAACTTAAATTATATGTATATTTCGTTTACTAAACCCATATATTTTAACCCGAGTATTTCTAATTCTATATAATAAATACGATATTAGAGAACATACTAAACATTTAATCACGCAATCGTTAACAATTTTTAGCCAATAGTTAGATAGTCATAATTCTTAATCATAAAGCTATGGAAATTTGGCATGTATGTGAGTCATCTAAAGTCGTGAGTCATCTAAATAAAAATGATCGCTAGGAATTATCTTGATCGATTGTGAATCTGATCCGTCCAATCCGCCTTTAATTATAAAGGGGTTCGATGTTCTATCTTGCACGCAATGTACACGATTACCGCAATGGTTTAGTAGAATTGCTTAGGAAACATGTAGCAATCAACACGACCTTATTCCAAAGATGTTGGCGAGATAATCCCTGTAGCCGGGTGGATCTTGACTCGTCTCGCCCTTTGCCCTATTTATCCGGATGTTTCAAGTCATTGAAATTGGAGGGAAAGAGTAATGAAAGCAGGGATAACAATTGAAGCAACAAGAATGAGTGCACTTATTCTCGCTTCACTGATTATAAATAGGTTCATCCATTATGCTTTATATCTTCATGCCATATTCAAAACATCGTAAAATTGATGTTTAGAGAATCGAAAATTAAATGTCTACTTTATGAAAGGAGAATATTAGAGTTATTATTAATAGCGTCTTGTGTATACACGTACGCGATGACTACTATTTTGTGATTCTATCACAATTATTTAATTATTTAATAAAATAATAATTATTAAAATAATTACTGACGTGCTTAGTTTGAACAATGTTTGCGAAAATATAACTTTAATTTATAAAAAAATCGCAATTTCCTAAAATTTATTCGAAAAATTTTGTTGTTTAAACTTTAAAAATATAAAAAATATATATTTTACCTATTAGAATTGTATTCATTTTTTTATTTATCTTATAATAATTGTTATGTGTATTTTATATAATTTTCACTTTTATCATTTTTATCATAATATAATCTCAATTGTATTAGTCGCGATCGGATTGATAATGTTTCTTTTTAAGAATTGGCTGTTTTCCTTTTAGGAGATACACTGTATCCTTCCTGTCATTCAATAAATAACAAAGACATTTGTGTCAGTTATCTCTCTTAAAAAGAAAACAGCCATAAATGATATATCAAATGTGACAGTAATCAATTTGTGAAATCAGACACTAGGAAGATAAAATATAAAACAAATATTATAAATATTACAATCTTTACATAAAAATATACTATACGGTTCATTTTGATGATGACGAATCACAGACTCATATTTTCGCATGAACAAAACTCAGCGTTATTTACGGAAGACGGTAACGACATGTGTACATATTCGCATGCTTGCTTTATAACTTATCACGATACGAACATCTTCTACTGCAACAACTCATAAATTTCATTCGTATATTCTGATATCATAATTTCCTGAATTCTTCATACAAAACTCAAAAAACAAAAGATAAATATTCATTTCGACTAATTTTTAATGAACATATTTTACATATATATTGAAAGATAATCACGTAACAATATCGAAGCAATATTATCAACAATATTATCAACATGCGATGTGATTTAATACAAAATAAAGTACATCCGATTAAGCACATCGCATAATTACTTTACAAGTTTGAGATTACATCACGTATTAAACTCGGGATGCTAGCTAACTTAGTCCAAATTACAAGTTATTGTAATATTGCTAGACTTTCCATTAATATTAACAAACTTTAATAAATCTTGACAGAATTATTGTCAATAAAATATAGTAAGTAGTGAATTTTTGATAAAAATTTATTTTTAATTTATTGCGTATATTTTTAAATCTATATTTTTGTTACGAGATTTATTTATAAACACATAATTATGTATTTTATGTTTAATTACTGGATCTATTTATATTTCAAATTAATAAAAATGTAGTAAAAACAATAATAAATACCATGATAAAAGTATCTACTACAATACTTTTATTAATTTAGAACGTAGATCTAGTAATTAAAAGTTAATTATGTAACATTTATAAACAAATCTCATACTAAAAATACACAATTAAAAATGAATTAAGAATAAATCTTGATATCGAAAATTCATAGAACACAACCAAGTGTTCAGAAAGACATACATACTAAAGTTAAGGATAAGGTTGACGAGAGAAACTGATTAAAGAATTTATAAGTGTAAAGACATGCGGGAAACTTGATAGTCTTGGAATGCTCTTTGGTAAATATAAGTCGATTTTTTCCCCTCATGAGAAACAATAGATGCCGAGAAATCAGTGACACTGATTTACTCGCGGGGCGAATCATGCTGCATGTCAAGTTCGAGGCCGCGATTGATCTCTCCCCAAGTGGCAAGTTAATCGAGTCTGCCTGCCGACAGTCCGGTTCGCGTCAGTCGACTTGCGTCGCTAATGGCATAAGCGAAGTCCCCTCCACCTGACGTGATTACGTAATGAGCGACGGTTAATGGATAAAATGACGACAGACCGAACGGCGAAACGGCGGGATAATTTACTGTCAGGACAAAATGTGATTGGCCGTCTAGTTCGAAGTTCTGCCAGAAAGCCTGTAAATTTTCTATGCATCAAGCATATGATTCTATCGCGTTGGAAGACATATTAGACACGCTATAAGTTCATTACCTTGCTGATGAGCGAGCAGATAAAACTGAGCGAAGAGGCAAGTAAATGATGGACGAATTACGCTCACAGTCTTAATGAAGGCTGAGATCTCTGCTTAATTATTTTCTTTTATTGTGCATGGTGTTAGTTTAGTAGCGCAATAGTACATTCAAAGTAACTGGTTCGTTCATGTACAGTTAACGATAACAGAATTACTACGACAATCAATGGTGAAAGATCTAACGGAATTAATCCATGCGCTATTCTAAGCAACAACGGAATATATTAATGCAATCATTAGTCAAGAGATAATAAAATAATACAAATATATGAAGTATGCTGTAACTGTATAATATAAACCGTATCGCCACGTATGACAAGGCTTACATAAAGGTAAACTTGGTAACGAAATTACATGCTCTGAGTACCGTCAGATCAATTGAGATAAAACAACGGAAGTATGGAGAAATCGTTGAGTTAACGAACGGAAATTTAACATCACGAGAAACTATCCCTTCTTGTGGTCTATGTTCGATATTATTAACGTGTATTTCCCCAACCAATCGTTATTTGTGAAGACGCAAGTACTTGAAATACTGAGAGAAGAAATTTACGCTTTTATAGCAGACTGGATTTTCTTGATGAGCGAGATCGATGATAGAATACCATAAAGAATTGCATACCGTGGGTTGGAAACACCTATATAATGACCTCACAAAAGGAAATTTCTTCCGGCTGCGCCATTGTGCTTTCTTGCACAAACTGGTGGAAAAATAATTAAGTAGCGTGTAATTTTGCTATAAAAAGTAGACAAGAATTGTCATATAAAAATCAAAAATTATCTATCCTTTTTTCCCATTACGTGTGTAATCGCAGATATTACCTTTTCGAAATTTTTCAAAAGTGATTAAAACATGTAATATATTCATTTCATCATATATAAATGTTATAATTACAATAATAAATCAGATATTCCTTTCTTCCCAAAAATGTGATATTTATTTCTTTTCTAATGTAATTCTCAAATATATTTCTTCCTATGCTTTTCATATTTTAAATCTCTATATAATTCTTTTACTCCGCTCTTTTATTTTTATATATGTCGTTTCTTTTGATTCATCAATTTTGTTAATTGAGCATATATTATTATATATTTTATTCTCCATTCTATAATCTGTCGTTTTTTATGACGTCAATATCAATATCAAAGAATAAGACTACGTCTTGATGAAAGACATAGTTCATAGAAACGACCTGAAAGAATTTAATTGAAGAGAACGGGATTACGAGACTGAGAAAGTCAAATGTGGAACAAGAAGAAACAATTAATGACGGCTCACCAATCAAGTAACGCCATTAGCGATCTTCGAAGATTCTTCGTTGCGACGAGCAAATTGATCGCTAATTCCGACGCGTCGCTTGCGAGAATAATTGCCGTATTTTCTTTCACCCAGCCTCCGAAACCTCATTAGATAACTTTATAAACCTAACAACTGATGTATTAAATGCAGTAATGAGCAAACTTATCGGTTTCGCAATAATGCTTGTCCATGCAACTATCTTTTTAGATTATAATTTCTCTTGCTCACCGACAAAAGATTTTAGCTAAACTTGAGAATTAACACACTACTTGAATTCCATAGAAATCTCTCGATGTTAAAAGTTTACTTTACTTCATTTTCTTTCATATAACACATACTTATAAAACTGCATCTATCACAGCAATGACACTCTTTGATCAATCAATTTAAAGTTCCATTTTCTTTAACAAAAATATCCAGAGGGACTGCTAATTCCTCAATCTTTAATACTATATTTTTTATACTTTTTATACTATATTTTTCGATATATTTAATATTATATCATACCTCTCTATTAAAAAATAACTAAATTAAAAAATTAATTAAATTAAATCTTCACAATAAAATCTCAGATTATGATACTTGTTTTTCATGTTTTTTATACGAGTTTTACAGTTAATTCTTTGTAAAGAATTTAATTTTTAAGATGTACATATTAGAGTAAATAGTCACTTTATATCAGTATACACTTTATATCATCAGTTAATCCACGATCCTAATTGTTCAAATGATTAATGATCTTAATTAGACATGCGTCGACATACGGA
The DNA here is from genome assembly GCF_001594045.1 of Atta colombica. Taxonomy (NCBI): domain Eukaryota; kingdom Metazoa; phylum Arthropoda; class Insecta; order Hymenoptera; family Formicidae; genus Atta; species Atta colombica. The sequence goes on along the minus strand of NW_017259239.1, from coordinate 551,723 downwards.
AGAAATCGATTTCAAATTAATCAAAGAGGATTAACTGTCAAAGACTTACACGCGATTTTCTCTATATATGATTTATATCGTAGCACCTCCGATCATCTATTCGATTCATTGCTCTCGATCACCGTAAGCGCGTCGACTTGGTCGACGACCAAGACGAACCTAAGTAAAACGACCTTGCGCAAACGGCGACGAACACGCTCGGGTTCGACGACCGTTCGGTATAGCTCGCGAGAGATACAACCGGCAGTGCCTTTCTACAGCCTTGACTGCAACCTCTAGCGGCACCGTCACCGCTGTCAGCCTCGTCACGTGCATCCTGTGACGTGTCACTATCCCTCTCTGCCACGACGAGCGCGAACAATGCGCGATGCATGCATGAGTCGATAAAATAAAGCAAATTAGCGCTTTTCGCAGAACGAAAACATGTACCTATTGTGCGCCCGCGTGCAGTCATTACTGCTTTCCTGAACACGCACAGGCGCTGGCAGTTTGACCCTTTAATTCTGCGGTTACGGTATGTACTACACGTCCTGCCCCACAATGAGAAACTTCGTAGCAACGGCAAACGATTTAATGCAGCGCAACAATGCTGACCGTTTTTACGTAAATTCATAACGCATGTGTACCGTACATATTGATCTTTTGTTATTTTTTTTTGTACGCCTATATCATGTATCTTTATGTTCTTCATCCATATTCACATGAAATAAATACGTGTAAAACTTTTTATTTATCACGCTTTATAGAACGTTTCATTATCTCGATTGAATAACATAATTTACGCTAATGATTTAGCCATTAGGAAAGGATTTAACATTTACGTTACGTATCATCTAATTAAATTTTCGTTTAATTAGTGAAATAATTAGATATAATTAAACACATACTACACGGAAGTATCAAATATACGTATCAAAATATACAGGAATCGCGCTATGCTGATCTCTGTGTCGAATGACTTTGTAATTTATGAAAGTCTGAACTTTCGCGCGCGAGTTAGAGAAATATCTACTATTTGATAATGGCAGAATTATATTTCTAAACGACGCAACCATGGCATTTTTTCAAACAAACTTCCTTTTTCTACATTCTTTCATATCCTATTTTATGCGTTTCTACAATATAAATGTATAACTTGACAATGATTCATGATTCATATCATTCATCGTCGTCAATCTTTGTGGAACGAATATCCCAGAAATTTTCGTCATGATACTATTACGTCCAATATCGCACGATGTCGGTATTATTAGAGAGAATAGATAAACAAAAACAACAAATAATATCTTCATATTTCGACAAGTAAAACAAGTAATCTTCGGTTGTCTATTGAATTCTAGCATCTCTTATTTCTTTGAGCTTCGGCGCTTGGGCAAGTTTCAAAAGGCATTGCAAAACGCTCAATTCGACATGACATGAACGACCTCTTTATCTCCGTAAAGCGACATGAAAACGTGGCCCTAACGGGAGTATTTAGTCGCGAAACGAAGTGCCTGTCCACACGCGAGCGCATGACGTGGACGGATGTCGGACTGAATTGGCGCAATGACCATAACCGGGGCCCAACACAACGAGTATGCGATCTTTTTTTCTCCGCTCGTGTCAAGACAATGGATTTTATAAAACTTTATTAGAAATTTATGAAGAAAAAATGGCTTTCTTCGCTAATTTATAGCAGCTAAGATAAAGTAAATTTCAAGTAAATAAATATATGTACGTGTTTAGAAAATAACCGATTTTCTATGATGCATTCAAATAGGTGAAAGAAATTTCTAAAACCTGTTCTTGAAAGACTTCACATAATAAAAAGTTATAAAAGAATTATATGGTTCATTACACTTTATCCATGTCAGTTATAATAATTATCGTTTCGTTTCTTTTACGTGCGCGCGCGCGCGCGCGCGTGTGT
>NW_017259239.1:548776-549714 GCF_001594045.1 Atta colombica | reverse complement strand
TGTGTGTGTGTGTGTGTGTGTGTGTGTGTGTGTGTGTGTGTGTGTGTGTGTGTGTGTGTATTGTGTGTGAATTAATTAGACCAATGACTGACAGATTTTCTGTTCTAGACGATTCTTTATTACGCATTATATAATAATAACAAATTCTAAATACAATTTTAAAAAATTCAAAGAAATAAATTCATTCTATATTATAGAACTTTTTTTTAATTTCTAATAAAAAAAATTTGTCTAAAAATAAAGATACATTTGTGCGTAAACATATTTATATTTAGGATAAATATTAATATATATAAAATGATTACATGCATTTCTCTCTAAAATTTGATAATAGATGTTGTATAATATATTCATAAATTATGTCCGCTTTTATGGTTTAAATGTATTTTTGTCTAAATGTATATCTGTATATATCTTTGTATATATCTTTTTATGATTAAAAAAAAAATTCGAATACTGTATCTGGATAGCTTCAATATTACGTCTCTAATAATATCAGACACGGTTTCTAGTATCTTTGATTTGAATCCCGTTGTATGTGAGCTGTGCCCAGATAATAAGGTCACAGCAATCCATCCTACTATACGACCTTGCCTCCTTTTCATTACTATGGTATTGCCGGATTTTTCTAGTTCACTGATCAGACCTTGATTCGATGATATTACTATGGATTTGTCGGCATGGATGACTTGATTTTGCGAATCTTTGAACGAAATCATATCGCAGAAAAATTGACAAGATGTTTGCAATAATTCTCCCGAGAAATATTTGTTAGTTATTTCTATAGCAGCTGTAGCATATCAATTGACGTATAATATTACATTAATTAGCGTTAATTAACTAATATTTTCTACATTGAAAAAAAGAGTCTGATAATAGCAACAAAATATATTGAGTAAAAAAATTTTAATCTAATGTTCGGTTAGTATAACTAAAAA
>NW_017259239.1:541623-548676 GCF_001594045.1 Atta colombica | reverse complement strand
AATACATACATATAGTATACCTAATACTAAATATTTAGAAAAGTAAAATTATTTTTGGTTATATTATAAGTGAATATTTGACTGAAATTATTTCAAAATTTGGTCTTTTTTAAGTGTAAATTTTCTAAGTTTTCTAAATTTATTCATTTAAACTTAAATCTCTATATTATTTTCGACAGGAAAATTATTTAAATAGTAAAGTTCCGCAAACGAATGCGTCTTTTAAATACAACAGAAATATATATCACAATCTCTATACAAAAATATTCATTGTGCTGCAAATGACAATGGGTTAAATATCTCCCAACGGAGTGCAGTTTTCGCGCAACTTTCGCGCGAGTAATAAATCGCTTCAACGTTAACGGAAATATGGCCGACAAGGAGAATCGGGAAATTTATATGACGGTTCAGTTAATCCTCTCTTTGTGAATAAACTTATCGTTTCCTCAGAGACTACGGTAAGTTTTATTTTTTAATCGCAAAAAAGTAGTGGCGCAGATGCGTTATATCGCGAAGTGCACCAACAAAGAGTGTTAATAATATCGACAAGAAATTGCGCGTGTTTCTCATTCGCATTCTTCCTCGTGCATTTGCTTCTTTTCTTACTCATCACTTGCAACACATACGTTGCGTCGCAATGCTGATCTTCTCCTTCTCGCGTGAATTCGCACGTGTACACACACAATCACGTGCGTAGAAAGTATTTAGAGATACTAGTCACGTTCTATGCGAAGGACAATTCACAACAAAGCGCATTTTTACGATCGCTTTTTTTTTAATCACTCTTAGAAAATAATTATGTGAGACGATGAAAATTAGATTTACAGAATATAATTGAGAAAAATAAAAAGGATATCGATTTCATTCATTAAAAGCTTTCAATAAAAGAGCAATTATTTATGCAGTGTTATTCACCCTAATTATCTATGTTACATAAATTTACAATAAATTATATTATTCATAATAAATTGTGTTAAGTTTAAATTAGTAAGTAAATTATAATTTAAATTAAATGTAATATTCATGAAAATTTCGCTCGAATGTTGATTTTTTTTTAAATAAAACGTTATGTATATAAAGTCGAAAGAAAATAACTTAGGTTCGTTTTCACAATATATAATTACCTAAAGATTAAAGATTACCAACAGATTCATCAATGAAATTCATGAATTTTTTGGTCTCCTTTAATCTTTAAAAGTAACATATGAAACTTAACATCGGACCTTAGCATATATATTATATTTCTTTTAAGTGAACTGTAAGTTGGCTGAAAGTAAATAAAACATTTTCTTTTGTGCGCTACACATATAAGTGAGAAAACGTAAGTTGTGTAAACATCAATAATTGTCTATATTATGCAACTGTCATTCTTTGTAAGACGCTGTTTATTGTAACAATACTATACGCAATTTTTATTGTGAGATAAAAAATTTTAACAATTCTATTAAAAATTCTATTATATTCATACATTCAATATTTTCTTATAACTTTCTATTCCTATTTGTTTAATACGTATCCATAAAAGATTGTAGTTAGAAAGAGCGACAATAAAATTATAAGGTACGACATCAAAAAGTAAAAAAGCTAGGATATACTCTCTAAATTCTTTGGAGTGGAATCTTACTCTAAAGAGTGAAAATTGAACTTGAAAGAGCGACTCAATTTTCAGTCTTTAAGAGTAAGATTTCACTCTTCAAAGTGATATTTACTTCAAAGTTTTAGAGAGTAGGTTTTGATGTTAATGCAATCAATTGAAAGCAGATTTCAATTTTGATTCAAAATTTGATTCAGACCAGGGATGTCAGATTTTTTGAATCAGATAATTTGTTACAGGCCCAAAATTCATCAAATATCACTTCTTGTAGAAAAAGAACGAAACAAAAGAGATTCTTTAAAACTTTAGATTTTTTAATACTTACTAGATTTGCCTTTAGTTTTCTCTCATTAGAGAAATTAAAATGTATAAACTAATTAGAGTATGACTAGTCTCAATTCAGTATTTTTGTTATCAAAAGACAGAAATAACAAACATTTATTATTTTTTATTTTAAATAAAATATAAATAGACTTTCATTTAAATAAAATATAATATAATCGCGTGCATTATATTATTAGCTTATACATTATAATATATTATAATATATTATAAAAAAGTATATAGATATCATACTTCTTGTTCAAATAATATTTTAAAAGAACAAAAACTATAAAATTTATAATTGAAAAATAATAATTATATTTTAGTTTCAAACAAATATTAAAAAATTATATCCATACAAGAAATAAAATCAGTCTTAGTTTTGACATGAAATCTTCATGTGTGTACATGTTTCAATCTTTATTATTATCAATCAGAACATTTAAAGCTTTCACAAAATCCATATGGCAGCCATTTATAATACAATAGTCAGTTTTATGATCGGCCATTGCGATGGCTAATCAGGACTTGTAACACCAGTTGCGGTTCGCTTATAATATAGGACCAGTATTCATAGTCCATTCAAGACTGTATCCTATTCAAGTCTTAAGTAATGTCTTAAGATGCTAATACGGCTGTCTGATTGGTTCATGACATCTTAAGATTGTTGTTTAAGAATCTTAAATATAGAATCGACTATGAATGCCGGCCTAAGACTAATCATAATATGCGTTCAATTGGAACGAGCTCAATTTTCATGTAGCTAAAAGTCGAAGTAGCGACTGGTCGCGGAAAAGTCATTTTTCATCGTAAAGTTGAGTAGTCCAAATTAGTAGCAAAAAGTATAGTCTAATCTGAAATCTAAGACCTGAATCCATCTAATCTGAAATCTATATCGGATTGAGATTCGCTTCAGGAATCGGAACGGCACGGAAACATCTTCATGAATGTGAGCATACATACCGAGCGGAATTCTCACTGGACAACTGCGATTTCTCGGTGTGGAACGCCGTGCCAAATGTCATGACAGAGCAAGTGAGCGGCGGGCGTTGCTGTGGATGCTTGTCCCGAGAATTATCCTTATCAGCGGTGCGGCCGCCGAACAACTCGACTAGTCAGCTGATCGCGCGATGCTTCATCGCTTCGGTCAGTGTGCGCATAGCAGTGGCAGGAATTTTCCCGTATATCGCCTGACTATACCCTCCTCCCACGCGATAATCAGCACTTTTTCACTCCGTTGAAATTTATCGGATATCCCTGAGGGGCAACTGAAATCACCCGCTTCTTCCTGCTGTCAACGATATATATACTCAGTTTATCGCTGCCCTCTTTACGAGATCTGTCGGTGTCTTTGAATAATTTAATATCACTTCGCGAACAGTATCTTTGATAGTTGGATGCGTTTAGGATCCTCCTAAATTCCTGATGCGCGACTTCGTACCAAAAGTAAATACAAGCTCGGAAAGCGTCCTCGTTCGACTCGGGGAACGGAATTGGGTATCCGGTTCGTATCCGTTCGTAGTCGGTGAGGAACCTCTCCTCGCGCACGTACACGAGAGGCGGAGGCTTCGTCCGATCGGTGTTGTGGTAGTAACGGTATATCGCGAGGAGGCGTTTGTAGATTTACCGGAGCGAGCAAGCGAAGTGCAACGACCGGCTGATCGCGTCGAGACTTGTCTCGTTTCCTATTGAATATGACTCTATAAGGACACGTGATAGCAATGCGTTGTTTTGCGTTGGATATCAAATATACGTCTTGATTCCCCTCGAATTTGAACCGTTTAATCTTGATTCTTGTTTCGCTATCGCTCCTGTTACTCGGAATTTCAGAGAACTCGGCGCTTATTTATTTTTTGTCTCTGGATTCGTTTCCTGCACGCCGTCTCAAAATTACTCGTTTCAAAATTAAGCTAGTTAATCTCGCTCTATCTTAAGCTGCTTAAGTGTGTTATCTTATTCAGCTGGTGATCGTCGCTTCAACTCGCTATCTGCAGAATCCGCACTGCCAATTTGTCTTGTCTCGAGCTGGATATCGCAGATTGGCCGTTATCCGTCTTGATTCATTTCGAAGATTAAATATCTTAATCTAACTAATTATCTTGATATCGCTTCAATCTTATTCTTGCAGTTACGAATTTGCGCCTTGACCGTTTGATCCCTCTTGAACTAAATTCTCATTACTATTAGAAGACGATATCGACGTCTTATTTAATCCAAACCCTTTAATTACGATAATGAAGTTTGCTTTAGATTATAGCCGTTATTTATTCTTCAGTCAGAAAACACAGACTTGAATTTCGAGCAGAATTATCGGAGCACAATCGGAGCACAGTCGCTTCCTTGATTTTATTTCAGGCTCTTCAATCTCAATATATCTTGTTCAGAATGAGATTATAATTTGGATTTCTCACAATGAGCGCAACGTCTTCGTTGCCGTGAGATGTCCGTTCTCGTTGGGATCGTGGCACAGTTTCTCTATTCACGTCGTTCGAAACGTATCCTGGTTCCGTGTAATATTAAGTATCCTCACGGTTACTACTCGGACCGCGCGGCGCGGCGTCCGCACGCTGGCGACATTCGCCGATGATGACGGATGTCGCGAGAGCGTTGGGTCACGTCGGGAACAGCCAGAATGGACAACGTCGGGCTTTCCACCTGCCGCCGCCGGTCCTCGCTCACGGACGCTCTCGGAGTAACGATCGCATGCGAACGAGAGGAGGAAAAGGGAGAGAAGGAGATCGGGCGAAAGCGGGATCAACCGACCGCAGCCGAAGTGCAACGAAGAAGGTCTAGATGGACTGTACACACCAGGACTGTATATTACTAGCTCGCGTCGCGCCTGGCAGCCGACTGACTCCGGCGAAAGAGGATGAAGCCGGGCGACGTGGCTCTGACGCCGCCGCAGGGCTTCGCCGCCTCCATCCCGCCACCGCCATGCTACTGCCACCGTCGCCGCCATCGCCACCCCTGGATCGTAGCACCATTGCGTTATGTCGCAGTATCGCGAACCGTATCGGTCCGCGTACCTTCAACCCTCGCCATATTCTCCGTTCTCAACCTTTGAAGCAAGGAACATGTGTCAACAGGATAAAGCGACGAATAGACGGACGACTCGTGCGAACCGAATGAAACATGACGTCATGCACCCAGTATCTCGAGGACAGTCGATTTTAATCTCACTCGTCCTAAAATCATCTCTAAGTGTGTTTATAGCGACACGTGCAGTATCTCATTTCGTAATTTAATTTAACAATGACGGTCCACTATCCGCGTCAAAAGCAAGATATAAAGGGCAAATTCGTCTCTCTTTAAAACTTTTAAAGAGAAAATTTTATTCTAAAGAATGAAATCTCATTCTTAAAGATTGAAAACTGAGTCACTCTTTTTTAAAACTTAGTTTTCACTTTTTAAAAGTGAGATTTCATTCCAAAGAATTTGCAAGAGTATTATAAGATATAACGTAAAGGTTAAAGTTTATAAAATAGCAAATTATACGGCTTAATAATGTAATAATAGAAAAGAATTGCCGAATGCGTATCACTTGATTTTTTATTATATTTTCCATTTAGTATTGATTTGTATATAAATAACCATTGGAAATTATAGCTTAATACATTTAGTGCCCACTGTTCTTAGGAGGACAGTCATATTTTAGTATGTTGAATCCTGCGACTCACTTATTTCGTATTTCGGCACTAAAAAAAAAAAAATTTTTAATAAATTAAACGTTAATAGGTTAATATTTTAGAAATTTATTAAGTATTACATGTTTCGTTTTTACAACAATAATAAATTGATTTGTCATAAGTTTTTTTTTAACATGTTATAATTAAAATTAGTTACTTATAAATCGTACCTATAAATTTTCTGAATCGTATCTCCTATAAAGAAATGCTAAATTTATGAACATAAAACCAATTAAAAATATAAGGTTATAAGTAAAAGAAATCATCAACTAATACTCTGAAAGAAAAGATTGTTTGCTGCAGCAATTTAGATGGTAAAATATGGCATAGCGTTTTTAATTGGCTGAAGTAATCAATTTTTGATTACAGCAGCCAATTAAAAATGCTATGCCATGTTCAGTCAATCTTTTCTTTCAGTGTTCGAAATTACCTAATACTCAATTTTATTATAATTTATCAAAAAAAGACCAAGTATTTAATAATTATTAAATAATTGCAAATATGCATGTATGTGCACACACACATACAAGACTTATTGTAAAATATTTTACAATAAACTTTTTTCACAAAAATATAAAAATTCATAATAAAATTGCATAATTACATTATTATCAGCTACATAAATCAATTTAAAATTAATATCAGATGTATCTGACTTTTTAAAATAACATCCATCATACAACAAAACATAATCTATTAAATTTTTGTCTATATTATATATACTTATTATATATAGTATTTATTTCTCATTTATTTCATATTTTTGTACTGAATGTTGTTTATATTAAGTAATAATTATTAATTAATTGCTTATATTAAAAACAAGTTAAAATTATTAAGTAATAAAATATTGATAAGATACAATTTAGGCAGTATGCATTCGGCAATTCTGCCTTATTCTGCATAATCATTTAATTATAACCATTAAGGATATGAAGATATCCTCGATATCAATGCATATCAGGCAATTTATAAGCGCTGATACATTAGTACGTGATCAAACTCTCTTTCCGTTCACTCAAACACGATGATGAGAATCATGTTGAGTTTACGAATGCGACAACGACATCACCGGAATAAGGAACACCTGTTTGCTCGTATAATAACGACACTGTCGGTAGCAAGCTTTCATACATGCATAGACGCGCTGATACATACCATGTCTGCGGTATTTGAATGAAAATAAGTAGCACCCGTGGGATGCAAAGTTGCATAAAATACGACGTAGTGGCAACTTCGTTCGTGTCAACGCCATTTCACGATATTTATTATTCCATCAGAGTTGGACACAACTCGCTTTGCGTCCGAGCTCATTGATTAACGATGAATGAGCATTGCTCAGCGAAATGCAACATAAGAAAGAATTAATGTCTAAAGCGTTATCATTTTGACGTCAACATTTTGACGTCAGTGAAATTGAATTACAAAGCTATACAACAATACACGGAA
>NW_017259239.1:528202-541523 GCF_001594045.1 Atta colombica | reverse complement strand
TATATATATAATTTGATTGAACTATCAAAATAATTAAAGTAATTTTGTGGGAATTTCAAGCATAATGAATAAGGCTGGAAAAAATTTTAATAAACTAAATAACAAGTTTCAATGTTTTATTTAATTATTTTTATAATTCAATCAAATTATTTTCAGATTTATATTTAGCTAAATTTGTAGATATTTCAGCAAAACTGTTCTTTCTGTAAGCCTGGTTTTTTTCGTTAGATTTAACTTATACTTTAAAGTTAATCTCTCTTTAAATTAATAATAATATAAAAACTGTGCTTTTTTAGCTTAATAATGCTGATTAATGAGGACATTCTCATATTTGTAAATTGATGATTTTGTAGTGTGATAACTGTAAGGTCCGAGTTTTCATTATCTGATTAATTTGTAGTTTAATTTTAATTTTATTTAACTTGTATTGATGATAATGTAAAAATTGCACTTTTCTAGTTATATAATTAATCATTAAACTAATGATTTTGTAGTATCTTTAAAAACTATTTAGTATAAAATCATCAGTTTAATGATTAACTATAGATAGAAAAATATAAGTTTTACATTATGATTAGATTAAACCTAATCACAAGTAAATCAATATATAAATGAAAAACAGGATCTGTTATCAAGAAAAGTTATTCACTACAAAATCACCAGTGATTAATCATAGTTGAAAAAATATATATAATTTTTACATTATCAACAAGTTAAATTATAAGTAACTAGAAAATGAAAAACTGAGCCATACAGATATAATATAAACTTTTAAAGGTGTTTTATGTTTTGTAATCTCTCTCATGTAATTTATGTTTTTGTTTCTCGAGAAAATAAATATGCCACGTTAAAAGAAATTTAAGTTAATATTTTATAAAATTTATTGATCTTAATTTTTATCGAATGTCTCCCTCGAAGCTAAATGCCGACCCTCATATACTGCGGCAAACTATAGTGAAATATCTTTAAAAGCTTTTTAAAAGCGCTGCGAAGATTCGAGTAACGTTTAAAAAAATGTAATTTTTTTCCAGCCGCTGCGTTCGGTATTATTTCAACTGAGTGAGATATTATCCATTGAAATATCGCTACCTCCGCTATTTCTAATGGAAGTTCGCCGAAAATTTTCGATGGATAACGGATATCGTGACCGCGCAAGATCGCGCGGGCCGAGATAAATCAGTGGTAGACGTGAATCTATGACGCAATGCTGCAGAATCCGTCGAGTGTCCGACGTCACATTATTATTTTCAACCTGCCGAAGCGCCTGACCTATCCTCCACGATACACTGAGATATTTCCAAACGAATGGATTACAGATCGATAAGGGACTGTGGACGATTTAAAAAAAGGTTCCGAGACGGTGGAGCTAAAAAAAGGTGAGGCAAAAAATTACGGGTAAATTGAGATGAAGGGTAATCGATCTGCCTACCTCATAACACGCGGGTGCATGAACTGTTATGTATACTAGGTCGTTCCACATCATAACTAAAACACTTCTTCTGATGAATTAGATAATTAATGAATCATTTGTAGCGTATCATTAAACTCAGCGCGATAGAACTCAAAATACTGTGCGAAGAAATCGTTTAACATTTTACACATGTGGATAGTAAACGGAGCGTAAATAGAAAATTGCTACGCGGCGAAGTTAACTCCAGATTTTTTCAGACCTAGAATTCGCTAAAATCCTGTTACTCTTATATTTCTTTCTAGTTCCTTGTTTTCACACGTTAAATCTGTTCGATAATAAATTAAATCTTTTGTTGCAAGTATTTCAATTTTATTTTACTAAATATCGCTCCTTTTTCTCATATTTCTACCAAAAGACGTACTTCATCTCACATTATCCGTAAAAATAGAGGATTGTTATTATGTTTTACTCTTTGCATATCAGCAACACAAGTGTAACGTTAATAACTATAAGTAGTTAGCAATTTATTGGATATGCATATGACCATTTCTCGAGTACTTGAAGTTCTGCGGTAGATTTGCGATAACAAGTACCGAGTTTCGTGTTTGCGTATACCTAGCACTACTATCCCTCACCTTAATGTATATTCGCCAACTTGCACGGCAGGACGAAACTATTAATTACGCTAGAACGAACCTGAGGTTGATGATACCAGTAAACCGATTCAAGACACGATATTATAGCATTATACATATGTATTATATATGTATTTTACGTAACAAATTATCGTTATGTATTTGCGATACAACAATTATCATATAGAGTACATCTATAAATTAAAAAGAAATTACCGGAGAAAGACAGATTACTATCTTGTACCTGTTAAATTCATGATGTTAAAATATTAAAAAATAATTTAAATTATACTCAATTTAAGTTATTTTTAATTCACATTTTTTATTCACAAGTTGCCACTGCTCCTATTCAATATGTCATTCATTTAAAATAATAGATTTAAACAATTTGTTTTTTTTTTTTTTTTAAGAAAATTTACTAAATTTGATTTAAATTTAGTTTATTATTTATTGAATGCATGCGTTAATATGGACATCATTTACTTTAAAAACTAACTACAAAATTGATTTGTTTTTTACACAAATAGAGGTTAAAATAATAAATGTTATTTAACTAAGGGATTGGGTTGCTCTTTTGATATATATAGTACATTTAAATGTACAATGCATTGTAAATAAATGTCATTAATTCCAATTTCTGCTATTAATAAATACGATACGAAATAATTATTCTCTCTCTTTAAGGCTCTTGAATGTCACCACAGTCATATTGAATCGTGACGTCAGAAGCGAGAAATGACACGTTAACTTTTATTATGTGCCATTTGTAAGACAATTAGAATAAAATGAATAAATGATAAGAGTAATAACAATTGTAAAAATGGACGAAAGTTATATTCTTATCTCCTCTGATAATCAGTAAATAATTGTAAAACATGATAAAGGGCACGTAAAGTGCTTTTATTCAATGTGCATGCGCAGATTATTTTCACTTACATGTGCCTTTTATCACTTTTTACAATCATTTACTGAGAAGTATCAGGGGAGATAAATATAATTTTTTCGTCTATCTTTATAAATGTTTTAACACAATCTCATCATTTCATTTTATCCAAATTGTCTTTATTTACAAATGGCACGTAATAAAAATTAACGTGTTATTTCTCGTTTCTGATGTCACGATTCAATACCGGCCGTGATGATTAAGAGCCTTAAGTGGTTTATAAAGATATCTTTGAAGGAGTATGCAAGATATCATCAGGAATCTTTTGATAGTAACAAAACTGCGTAGGAATCTGTGAGTCAAGTGAGTTATTATAGATCGCAACTAAGTGACATTTTTCTTAGCTACCGGAAGAAAAATACAAGCAGGAGACGCGACCGAGTTACAAAGAATTCTCCGTGTGGGTCAACTCAAAATAAATCCAACACTCATCGTTCTAGTCACATCTACTTGGTAGATCCGTCTTTAGCTCGAAGAAAAGCACATTTACTGAACTGCTTCAGTTAAACTAGTTCATCGTAAAAAGGAAACATTAGCAAAAATAATTTCACAGAAATTTCTCGTGAATTTTCACAATAGGATAATAAGTAGTTTAATAAATAAAATTTTTATTATAAACGTTTTATTATAAACTTTTATTATAAACTCGTTATTAATTTGTGTTACAACTAATCGGTATAATTTACAATTAATCGGTATTGCATAATTTGTGTGTTCATAGAAGATATCTAGATTTTTATTAGATACTTATATATCTCAAAGACTATACTGAAAAAAATTCTAAATTAATAAACGTTCGTTTAAATAGTATTAATGAACATTTATTAAATATAAATACATATTTATTTTGTACAAGAACTATTAATTTAATTTAACTATACATATAAAAGCGCAAGCGTGGTGTAACAGTCCACTCTGGTCTGATATACTTATAGAGATTCTGGCAGAATCGAAAAATTTCCGTACACTCGTAGCTCCTCTCGGAAGATAATGACAAATCGAGTATATTTGCTCAGGAAATCTCCAAAAATTGCCGTTCGGAATCGACATTTAAACTGTAGGTCGACCCATACACATTGTGTACGATCAATGTGCGCGTAAAGGTATATGAGAGGGAAGCATCTACGCTCTGAGATAGCGTATGGCACTTGAAGAAGATACAAAAAAATATATATTGTACGCTAATAATAATTTACGTGTTTCAAGCATTTCAAAAGTTCATATAGCCATAAATCTATCACAAACTTCCTCCCACATTTCTTCAAAATATGCTCTGAATTTTAGTAAATTCAATCAAAAGTAAATTAAATTAAAGTTTGATAAAGTTTGATTTATTTATTATATAAAGTTGCTTTTTCGATCAATTTTACAATATTCTTCACAAAAGAAAATTAATTCTTATTTTAAGTATACAATAATAAGGTTTTTAAAATTTATAATTTAAATAGGTATATTTTAAAATTACTATTAAAAAATATTCTTTGTTAAAGGTAACCGTTACTTGAAAGAAAAATATTCTTTGTTAAAGGTAACCGTTTCTTGAAAGAAAGTAAATTGAGTAATCATATTTCTTAGTAATAGAATATTTTTCTATGTATTATTCAGCAAATATTTATTTATCATGAATAAATATTTACTATAAATATAAATATTTACGAATAAATATCGTGAATATATATTTTGTTAAGCATTCAAAGAAATAATAATTAAAATTTAATATATTTTTTTTCAGCATATTAATATATTGCGACTCTATCTTTTTCTTATGTTATAGAAATATTACTAAGTTGTTTAAATAATTCACAGATTCTGAGATGAATAAAAGAATGCGCAAAAATGTCTGACAGCGACGGACGAAAGCTTCTCAAGCGTGGGTGTTTGGAGACATTCGATCGAATACTACGTCATGACCGAGATGCACAAGGACGAGGTTGCAGTTGCAGGCTGCGCGACTATCGTGAACAACGTATCGTGAACAAGCAATGGCAGGAAGTAGTCCGCGCGAGTGCATTATGATAATTATCATCCGTTTGCTGAAGCAGAAGCTCTACTTGCGCAATATCAAAAAATATTATTATTTTATTGAATTCAATTATTTAAAAAGATAATGTTCAATCCTTTTTCTTTTAAAAAGACGTAAATTAATGACTGTTCTGAAAACAATGAGCTTAATTTTTCTTTTTGAAGGTTCATAGTAAAATAATTTGATTTAAAAATTTTGTTTTAAAGATAATTTTTAAAGATTTAAAGATTCAGATATCTAATAATATATCTTTATATAAAAAAAAAATCATGAATAAAAAATATAAGAACTTTGAAATTTGCGATTTATATTTGTAATATTTTTGCTAATCTAGGAATTCCAAATTAATAGTATATCCATGATTATATACCATAGTACATAGAATAAAAATATTTTAAGATGTCGTGTTGAATTTCTGTATTTCGTGGATTACTCCTTCGTACGGATAATGCATTTATGCGCTTAATATATTATAGTCCGATGTGATCCATCAAAATTTAGTTTGTAGCCACAAAATGATTCAAAATACAACCGTGCCGAGTGGCTTTCGAGAGTTGCGAAATGCATGTACTTTGTGGTTCGTACATTGCTCATAAAGCTCAGATAATGATTAATGAATAGTGCGAGGTCAACATAGATCACACACTAATCGAATTAAATAAGATATATAATAGATACGATTTTAATTAATTCTTAAAATTTCTTTTGATTGTAATTTCTATATGCAGGTGCTGAAAATGTAGTATCCAAGACATTATATATACATTCATTTTTTTCTATATTTATAATACGTTTTTCCATTTTTTCGATTTATTATGTATATTTATATTTAATACATTATATTTGTATATAGTAAAAAACATTTTGTATTTGTGTTGGAAACGATCCACTCAAGTTCTAGAAAAAAAATCTAATATACTATGGAATGTAAATTTAACATAAAAGTAACGTGTTTTAAAACACACTGAAAAAAATATTTATTATGGAATTATATGATTACGCTTTTCTGATTCAGCATAATCATGTAATATTGCAGCTTCCATGGAAAATTACAAATTATATTAATTTCATACATGCAATATGTATTTTCAAGATTCCATTGAAATTTTACACACAAAATAATGTCTCGCGCTAGAAACATGCGTACAATGTAATGTTAGGCGTATATATCTATAAAAATGTCTAATTTCTGTTTCTATTATCGTTTTGTATATGACTTCATATATTACTAATTTTTATACGTAAATTTAAATTAAATGTTAAATGTATAGGAATTAAATTCAGATATAAGAAAAACAAATTTTTTTTTATTTTTAACATAGTAGCATAAGCTACTATTTTATTATTCGTATGTATAGGATTAATTTATAGTTTCAAATACAATTTATTAATTATAACATTACACATCGCACATTTTACAATTTTTGAAAACGCATATCATCGGGATTCGAACCTACTTCTGGAGTAGATTCCTGTAACTTAACACGCTAACATTGAACTATAATCGTACGCTTACTGAAAAAAGTATTTATATGATTATACTGAATCTTTTACGATTTTACTAACATAATCATGTAATATTGCAATCCACATGGAAAATTATACATGTTAATTTCACATGCAATATGTACTTTTGGAATTCCATTGAACATGGAATTTCACATACAAAATGTGAAATATAAAGACGAACAGACCTAGCCTCTTTGTTTCGCCCATCTTTTTTTTGACGCGTTGAGCATATTCTGATTTACAATAAATGTAAATCACAAATAAATGTAAAATTTCAATTTTTCTTAATTTCGTATAAAACTGTTCTTTTTTTCATTTATACGTTGTAAAAATATCGCTTAAAACTACAAGTTATTTTTACATAAAAGTAGTACATTCACATATATTTTATCATTAATATATATTGTTATTTTTAAAAAATCTGAAAAAGAAAATTTCCAGCCATATTAAGTAATTTTCCAATCATAAACATGTAATATTCATGTAAAACACATGTATTTTTTCAGTGCATATTTAAATTCTAAAATAAATGAATAAAATATATTGTATTAATTTAACATATCATACATATTAATTTTACTGAAAAATATTCACTGAAAAATTTCCACGTTTGTTTATAAAGTATTAATATTACCTTTTTTGTGTTTATTTTTTAAAATATGATATTTGTGTTATGCTTTCTAACATATTTGTTAGAAACATCTAACATGTTTGTTATGCTTTCTAACATCTGTATTAAATTGATACATAAATTTGAGTGGATTTAAGACACATAAAATGTATTAAATTTAACACAAATTTTATAACAAACTACTGTACATATATTTGTCACATATCATTCAATGCAACAATGTTAAAAGCATCTCTTATTATGCCTTCGGCTATTACACTTGGCCTTCGTTAATATCAATAACATGACATAAAACATCAGTTTTTCTTCTTGGCAAGAAGCAAATAATAAAAGTAACGTGCTCACCATTTGACTAACGACAATAAAATGTACTTCATTGGTAGAATCTTTCGTGATTCCTCCATCTCACGATTCGAATGATAAAATTTTACGTTCATATGTGTACATAAGATAAATTCGCGAGAAGAATCAATGTTTCCCATTAGAAGCCTCTCTTGAGAATTATAAAGCTATCGTATTCCATCAATACAAAAAGACAATAAAGAAATGTATACTTAGATCAGAATAACGTGCACGATACATTTTGATGTTTGATTGATGCAGTTAATTAATATATATCCAATATCCAATATAGTATATAATTAATGTATATTCATTTTAGAAATTAGAAGTTCTCTCCTAATCATTTCAACAAGATGAATCGAATTACCTTGAAAAAACTATTTCATATTATATAAAATAAGTAGTAATATAAAAGTGATAGAGAAGAAAATAATATATAATATATCATTTATATTTTATACAATAATTTGATTAATAATCAATATTTAAATTTAAAACTTAACATACTTGTCAAAGTGTTGCTCAATCGATTCTAGACTCAAAATTGACACATTTATTACTTAAAACACTATTTACAAAAATGTGGCGACACTGAATAATGCTTAAAGGGAAACAAAATAGTATGGCCTTTTACAAAAATAAATTTAAAAAATTAGTTGTGTTTAAAAAATACAATAATTAGTAAAATAACAAAATTAACAAAAAAATAAAATATTGCAGAATATATGCAAATATACGTACACATCATAACTTTGTCTGCATAGACTGTTCCATATTAAAAATCTATAGTACATAATTATAGTACATAATTATAATATATAATTATAATATATAAGATTAACAGAATAAAACTATAATCGACTTATGGAATAATTATTTTGGTACAACAAAAATTTCAAAAAAAAAAGAGATCATCAGCAATCAGTACACTTAGAGGCACTACAAATGTCATGCTATTATTTAAATTTGCATAACTCAAAATGAATACAGCCAAAAAAAAGATAAATTACAAACAATACATTCAAATAGACCTATTTCTTAAAATGTATGAAGTGGAATCTAAACGTAAAGAGTAAAATCTCACTCTTAAAAGTTAACAATTGAGCTGCTCTTTTTCAAAACTATTTTAATTGTTATTCTTTAGAATTAGTAGATTTCACTCCGAAATTTATGCGTACGTGCGTGCGTGCGTGCGTGCGTGCGTGCGTGCGTGCGTGCGTGCGTGCGTGCCTCTGTGTGTGTGTGTGTGTGTGTGTGTGTGTGTGAGGGGGGGTGGAGGGGGAGGATGCACATATTTGTGTGAGACATATGCTGAAATCTAAGAAGAATAAGGAAGTACTATATGTGTAATTAAATATAAAATATACCTTTCGAAAACGTTTCAAAATGCTTAAGAGTAAAAATGTGTTATAACAAATACTGATTATTCCGTATTGGCGCCATAGTATAACAAGTTATTATACAAATAATTTCATAAGAAATCACTATTCGCCATCTAATCGCAAAAATATTAAGAGAGAATGTGATATTTTTACACTGACCATAATACTATATTCTTCTCTAATATAAAAATAATATAAAAAATATATACGTACTATTTCATAACGTACACATCCTCATAATTTATAAAAATGAAACATCCTAACTCATAGTAGAATGATTCCAGGTCGTGACTGCTGGAAGTAAATGAAATTAGTTTTTAACATGTATTAAGAATATAAGTTGGAAACAAATAGCTTTCGAGAGCGACGTAAACGAGATTCAGTATTAACACGTGTTAAGAATATAAATTGGAAATATAAGAATTTAAAAATTCATCCATCAAAACGTTAGAATAACGAAGTTGCAAAGGAAGAGCGCATCAAGAAGGAAAGTCATGAACAAAGCGAAAGACAAAACGGACGGACCACTTGTGTTATTAAACAAGATCACGAATTAAGGATTAAAATATCGGTCTACGATAATTTGTGTTCGCGCTGTTTCTTTCGTTACATCCGTAAAAGAGTATGTGCTATTCGGAGTTCGCGAGAAGGAAGTGGAACAGGAATCACGAAGCGAACGATGTCTTCTCATCATTTATCGCGGATATCTCGCGCACTACCAGTGCCAGCCTAATAATTCTGCCCTTTTTTTACATTTACTATAAAATAAATTTTCACAACGCACGAGGCTTTCCTGCAGTATCCTTGAACCTTCGACTCAGACCACTCTTGCCGACTCTAAAAGTCGGAGATATATATTTGGTCACGCGAGGTACGGCATGTCGCCGATCGTTTCCGGTAATGTCGCTAGTATTGCTATCCATATGCAGTATTCAATATACATACCTTTATCTCCGATTATATTTAAATTAGCCTTATTATCATTAATTTCAGTTTATGTACAGTGCTATATCCAAAAGAGTAATTGAATGATTTGTATCAGTTGGATTAGCATCTCATTATTAAACTACAAAAACTCTCAATTAATGACATTAGTTATATTGAAATATATCAATATATAATTATTAAAGTTAATATTATTTTTGAGACTTCCACAGGAATTTTCTTCAAAGAAGCTACACGGTTTGCGGGTTATCTCCCGCGACGAATTTTGATACATCATTAAACACCAATGTTTTGTAAACTTTGCAGTTCTCTTCATCAGGGCATATCAGGTTGCTTCCTGACCTGAGGGAATAAACTGCAATATTTACAAAACATTAATATTTAACGCTGTACCAAAACACAAAGATAATTCGCAAACCGCTTCCTTAAAAAAATATTTTTGAAGAGATTTTTTTAAACATTGAAATCAATGACTTCAACAAAGAAAGCAGCTTTGTAACTATTGTTAAATTCTTTAATATGATTGGTCTTGCCCTTAGTTCCTCATTGAATCTAAATGTGTAACAAACATAAATATTTAAGAGTTTTACAACAGTTGTAAAGCTGCTTTTTCAATTGAACGCAGTCATTCATTGATATACTAATTTATATATTCTTCTATCTTGTTATCTTTCCTGAAAAGGATAAAGATTCTAATTATTTTTGCTGCAATACTGTAATTGTATATAATTTAATAAAGATGCATAAATTGTTGTAAAAAAAATCGATTTTCCATTACATCAAATTAGCAATTGTAACGTTATACAGATGAATAATATGGCGAGATTGATTCATACTTAATGCATGTATGAACTACGGGATATCTTACGAGTGTCACCATTAATACTATAAATGACATATCGAGTTGAAAATTAAATCACGCGAATTTCAAACTCGAGACATGGCAGATTCTAGAAATAGGCTACCTCCCAGCGAGACATGTGCACTTTGGGATGTGTGCTGGTAGATTCTGAAATTAGACTCCGTACAAATTATTTCCATAAGACATAAAGCCCGACGGTGACATATGTTGTTTAGTAGACAGTTGCGAAGCAAACAACAAAGAATGACAATCTGTTGTACAAAAAATTTAAAAATATATTTTAATTAGAAAAGAGAAGTTTTGTAAGTTAATGCAAATAGATTTTTTTTTCATGACACTGTCAACCCTAGGATTGGATAAAGAGAAGTGAAATACATTTAAAATGCTTGGCAGAAAATCAACGTAAATAATTCGCGATGCAAAATGAGAGGTTTAAATGAATTCCGTTAGAACACCGCTGCATTTTTCAACATAGAGAGGAATTATTTGGGACCTAATGAGGCGCCGCTGAGTTAAAATGACCATAAACATGCATCACACGTCGTCGGTTTAAAGCAAAGTAAAATGCACGTTAGAAGCGTGCATCGCACGCGTTTTCCCATCATGTAGACGCAGCTTATGAGGCTTTGCGTGGAGATCCCTCTCGCATTCCGGACGCTGAGTCACTCATAGATCCCACACGACGATCTCGCATGAGAGAATTCGAAGCGTAAGCCATCGCGGTCGAGCGAGTTAAAATTCGATTAAAAATGCATTTGGTCTGTAAACTTTATGCGCATTATGACGATACGAAGGTAAATGACACATTGATCCAACGCTTTTATGATATTCAACGTGTAAACAACCACAAACGTGCCTCATGATTTCGACATAATTTCGAACGAATATCATAACATCATAATTAGATCGTGTAACATGATATGGAAATGACACTCAATGGCTATCGAATTGTAGTAAGGTATAACATCGAATTTCAAATTTGCACTTTCGCGTTTGTGTTGAATTTCACGTAATAATGTACATAAATTTATTATTCCGTATTTCACTGCGAGCGGTTTGAAAATTATCCGTGGACAATGTGAATATATAATATCTTTCATGGGCATCTCATAAATTATGATTATTATATGTAATTAAGATGGCCTATGAAACAGACATATCCGGCTCGAAATATTATATTATAAATCTTTGTTTAACAAAAGAGAAGATAGGTCATAGGTAATGTTTGTCGGTTATATAATATTTTCACATCATTTCAACGATATTGCAAATGTAATGTATAGATGACATTACAACTGGCATTGTCTGTATTTTCTGATGTTACAAACATAAATAGGCGTTATTACACAATGACGCGCGAATAATCAATCAATATTTCCGTAGTAAGTTTTCGTAAAATAGTAAATGTATTGTTCTCGGACTGTGGATATTGATTAGGTACGTGGGAGAAACTTGTTTACGAGCAATGAAAGTTACCGAACTTTGCGATCTTTACGTTCGCAAATATTCAGATTAATTACGGATTCTACGAGAAATGGCTTAATATATAAAATCTTATTTCGAGCGGAAGACATACGTCCGTATTTATACCTCATTTTTATTGATACATTTATTTATTTTGCATTTATTTCTAAAATTTTATAGAAGAGAAGGTGATATTATGGTCAGATATAATGTAGATATAATGGCTCCTTTTAATATCTCCATTATTAGATAATGAATTCTAGTGATTACTTATAAAATTACTTAATCAGTAGCTCGCCGTTACCGTCGCCGTATATTGATAATATCAATATACAATACACAGTGGCCAGCATTTTTATTTTCAAACATTTCGAAATGTTTTTAAACATATATTTACATACTGAAATACTGAATTAATTACACATTTTTCATAAACTTGCAAGCATATCACATGAATATTTAAGTATGTTGTTGATTATTTAACATTTTATTTGGCTGTATACATTTTTCGAATTATGCAAAGTCAAACAATAGCATTTTGCTAATATGATATTTGCTAATATCTCATATCAAAGTAGCTGTCCGCAAATCGATCGTAATTCTACTGTTAACCTATAGTTTATATTGTATTATATAGTCCGTATTCAGAATGCGCTTTTATTGATAAAAACGCGTTTTTATCTCTGAAATTCTATAGGAGAAAGTGGGGGAGTTGTGCGCAACGGATAATTATGCGCATCTTGGTTTGATACTTTTCCAATAGATGAAGACACCGTGGTGTCTTCATTTTTACGCAAAAGGTCATCTTCTTAAGATATAATTACAAAAGACACGACATAAATACATTGCTAGCCAGAGAAATACAAAAAAGTGAAATCACATTTTTTTCTTGTTACTTTAGCATTCAGAAAATAAGGTGATAAGTCCGTATTTTTAATTTGTTTGTTTAAAGTTGCAAACGTTATTAAAGTACGTTATTATATGTACCTTTTCAGTTTATTTATTAAGTTTGATTAGGAATTGTTGATATAATAATTGTATTTCGCACTGAGTCAGATTGCGGCGGGCAACTATGGCGCAAGCATTTTTGAGATACATACAATTACCTATTTTCCATATACTGTATGACTAGCACTAATTTTTTCGTTTCTCCTTGGCATTATTATTTATTTGA
>NW_017259239.1:512180-528102 GCF_001594045.1 Atta colombica | reverse complement strand
ATATTTAATATATATATTTAATATTACATATATTTATATTGTAATATAATGAATGTATTTTGCATGAATATATTTTATGCACATACTCGACGCGCGAGAAATTTTTTCGCTTTTCCATTTTTTCCTTTTGGTTAAATACAATCTTATTAAATGAAAATCTGTTCGATATGAGAATACATAATGGTGGAAGAATGTTTATAGTTTCTATTTTCATACTTATATCGCTTTAAACTTGGAAAATTATTCCAGGGCAATAAATTTCCCTTAGGTGCGCACAGTTCTCTTACTTTCCTCTAATATGCATAACGTATGTTAGCGCGCTAACATCGTTGTAAACACGGACCCATGTGTATATAGATTTTTAATACTGAGCAGTTTATATGCGGAAGAAATTATGTGTACATATATACATTTGCATATATTCTGCAATATTTTATTATTTGTTTTTTATTTTGTAACAAAAATTGTTTTTAAACATAATCAATTTTTTAAATCTATTTTTATGGAATGCTATATTACAACCTTTATTTTTATAAATAACGTCTTAAATTATATAATAAATTATGTTTCATAACTTTGAGTCTAGAATTGCCTTGAGTCTGATTGAACAACATTTTGATGAATATAACCGTAAGTTTTAAATTTAAATATTAATTATTAATTAAGTTATTGTATAAAATGTAAATGAAGTATCTCCTCTAAGATACTTGAGCCGAATAAGGCCTAGCACTAAATAAGGGCCTTTTAACTTTTAAATTTATTACTTTAATACTCACTTTATGCCTGTAATATTTTGCTTAAAAGATGTGTCATGTAAAAAAATTTGTGTTAAATTTCACATGTCCTAAATAATTCAAATTTTTGTATTATGATACTGTATCAGGCTGCTCTTCGCCCTGATGAAGTGAAGACTGCAAGATTCACGAAATGTTAGCATTCCAAGAATGGATCTGAAGAAAACCCGCATAATCTTTATATAGAAAGCACTCGTGGAAGCCTCAAGAATATTATAAGATAAATATGTTAAAAAGTAACATAAATATATTATGTAAAAAATTAACACAAAAAGTGTAATACTTTGACACAATTAAAAACAAATTTTATATTAAATTGACACATTTATAATGTTAAATTTAACTGAAATTAGATATTTTTAGATTTTTAGTTTAGACGATGCCTCTATAATATTTAACAAATGTAATATATAGATTTAACAGAGATTTATTGTTACAAAGAGAAAAAAACACAAAATATGTTTACCTTTTTATATATAAAATACGTAACTAGTTGTACAGAACCTTCTATTTCTTCAATAAAATTAACACTTATAATAAATCAACACACACATTTTATTCATTTATTCTTAGAATTTATGTTTTAAAACTACATTATTTTTGTTATTTATTTACTTATAAATTGTGTTATTTTAACACTGAGAAATTTTAATTTAGCACAAAATATTCAAATAACACATTCATATTATATTAAATTAAATCGGATATGTTAAAATTCAACATAAAGTTTTAACAAGGATTTGAGTGGACCATTTCTAACACAAATACAAAATGTTTTTTACTCTGTAGGAAGTAGATAAAAAGGAATTAAAGAATTGAAACTGGCGGCAACACATTTGTTTAACAACAAAAACTTGTGTATATGAGCCATTTTTATAACAATCCGCTACAAAGTTTACTAATAGGGTAGAACAGGGTTAATTGTGTGACACTTTTTCTTTAAATTATTATAAATCTTCACACAATTATGATAGACTAATTGTAAATGCTTTAAAATGTTGCATGTTCATTTGGCTAAAAAATTAAGTACTTATAAATTCTTAATATAACTTGTAAATAAGAAAAAAATAAATTAATTACAAAAATGCAAAGTAGATATGTCCCACCTGGAGCATGTTGAGTATCCTCGAAGGATAAGTTGATCCATAAAGATAATAATTTAATGAAGTTATATATTATTAAAAACATAAGAGGATTATGTATTAGGTGTTCAACTGCTTCCGCCGTTTTTTTTCCGAAATTCGAGGCTTTATTGTAAAAAACTAGTTATACATTTATGATTCAAAGTATTGTCCATCGCTGGCCACTTTACTTTCTCCCATCTTTCGGGTAGCGTACGAATCCCGCATCGAAAAAACTGGTCTTTTGAGGCTATCCACGAATCGATCCAATTTTTTACTTCTTCATAAGACCGGAAGTGCTGGTCAGCCAGGCCATGTGCCATTGATCGAAACAAGTGATAATCAGAGGGAGCAACGTCTGGAGAATACGGCGGGTGGGGTAGGACTTCCCATTTCAACGTTTCCAAGTATGTCTTGACCACTTTCGCAATATGGGGTCGAGCATTGTCATGCTGCAAAATCACTTTATCGTGTCTCTCGTTGTATTGTGGCCGTTTGTCTTTCAATGCTCGGCTCAAACGCATCAATTGCGTTCGATACCGATCGCCTGTGATTGTTTCAGTCGGTTTTAACAGTTCATAATACACTAGCTGGTACACCGAGCTGGTCCCACCAAATACAGAGCATGACCTTGGACGTCAAAATCACCGTTCTTGAAGCGTTGAAACCACTCACAACACGTTCTTTCACTAATAACGGCCTCACCATAAGTATTTGAGAGCATTCGAAGAGCCTCAGACGCAGATTTCTTCATATTGAAGCAAAAAATTAAAACCTCCCGCAAATGACGAAAATTTGGCTCGTAAACTGACATTTTCAATCGAGAATAACTTTATGATGCAGACACAAATCGACTAATGTTTCTATGGGGTTATGTTGACAGATGCCCAAGTTTATTGTATGACATCTATGATCTATTTATTTCGACCACCACTTACCGCTAAAGTCATCTATAGGAAAACGGCGGAAACAAAGTTGTACAATATATATTAATCAAATTTTTATTATTTTCATATTAGTATAATAATTAGTAATATTTCTTTCTTTTTAATTACATATTGAAAAAACTTCGATTGAATTTACAAAAAATATTGAAAATAATATATCTGGCCGTCCAGATAACGTTATTAAGTTCACTAGAAATAACTCCACTTCCATCCTCAGTAAATTCTCTAAAAAACTCCTCTCTGTTAGTCCTAATAAGCAGCTTTCTTTTTGATTAAAAACCACACGTAAGTTCATCGAAAAATCATAATAAATTGCTTGTCACGAGGATTGATAAAGGTAACGTTACAGTAATTTTGAATAGAGCTGATTATGTTGCTGATGAAATGACAGTCATTCTCTCGGATAGTAATACCTATCAGAGAATAACCAGAGATCTTACAAGAAAGTTAACCAACGATTTACGTAGCATTCTTGTCAGATGGAAGAATAAGGATTACATAGATAACACTTAATACAGACGGTTGAACACTACTGATGGTAATTCTGTCAGAGCTTATGGCTTACCTAAAATTCATAAACCGGGGAATCTACTTATTCTTTTTCTTCTATTAATAGTTCACTATATTATTTCTCTCTTTTTTTACACAATATCATTCATGGTAGCATTCCTGAGGGATTTGGTCAAGTAAAAAACAGTTTCCATTTGGTTTCCAACAAATTGAATGAGTTGTATTTCGAATCGGATTATGTTTTAGCTTTTTTGGATGTGATCTCATTATTTACTAACATTCCCATATTTGGTAAAAGTATTGAGAGGAGATGGAATAATAGCTAAGAATACTATTATACTGTTGAATAAATTTCTTATTGCTGTAAATTTTGTTCTGGAATCTACGTTTTTTATTTTTAATCAAAGATTTTACAAACAAATATTTGGAAAGAATATAATATTGGGAACTCTCATGGGTTCGCCTATATCTCCGGTTGTTGCAGAAATTGTTTTACAGGACTTTGAAATATTGCCTGTACAATCGTTGTTATCATTACGTAAACGATATCGTGAATGATATTGTTTTGACAGCTTTCTCTAAATTATGAATGATATTAAAAACATTTTTAATTCATTGCATATTAGGTTCACTATAGAAATTGGTACTCAAGGTAGTTTGAATTTTTTTTAGACACGACTATAATTGTTGATGAGAATAGAATTATATTTAATAGATTTCAGAAATCTACTTGTTCGGGGAGATTTCTAAACTTTTATTCCCATCACCCTTTATGTCACGAAAGGGGCGTTATTATATACAATAGATAGAATCTTATTATTGTCTTACCCAAAATTTCATGAGCGTAATCTTATAGATGCTATTCATATGTTTTTGGAGAATGGCTATCCTTTCCACTTCGCTACGATTAATAACAGACTCCTTTTTTACACTCGTAAATATAAAAACGCTCACATTTCTTATTTTCATAAAAAAAAAGATATCTGTGGACAAATATATTTCATCATATCGTACGTTAAATCAGTTTCTGAAAGTTTTAAACCTATCACCTTGTTTAAAAAATGAATTCTAAGTTAGTTTATTCAATTCCGAACACGTTAAATAAGTATACAAAAAGGGGTAAAAATCAATATTAGACGTTTTATCACATCAAGGGGTGCTTTATAAAATATTCTGTAGGGATTGCGAGGTCAATTATGTAGGTCAAACGAAGAGAAAGTTAAAGCCGAGATTGCAAGAACATAAGCTAGATATATAAATAAAAATACGAGCTCTCCTATTGTCATCACGAACCATCATATTGAATACAATCATAACTTTGAATACTATAAAAATCCTTGATAAGGAATCTTCCTGTAAAAAAAGGTTGTTATCTGAAATGATTCATATCAAAAAGCAAAACCAGGGTCTAAAGCAAAGTGAATCGTTTCATGAATCCTATCTTCCTTTTAAACCCGTTTAATTTAAGTACATTAATTTAGTTTATTATTTCCATTAAATATGTAACATTGAGGATGACTTGATCGGGCTCGAAACGATGTCTATTATTTGTTATTTAGATCATGATAATTATATTATATTTGTTTCTTATATTTACACATTTACTTTGTTTTTTAGTTCATAGCTTTTCGAAATACGTATTTTTAAATATTAACATAGAATAAAAAGCATTGATAAAGATAGATTTCATTTAAGCAGCTGAATTTATAAGGTTAATTATGAGATACCCAACAAGCCCCATGTCGGTGTTGACTAAAATATTTTTTTATAACTGAAAAACAATAAATAAAATATCAACTTGAACATTAATGTTAAAAAATATGTTAGTAATTTATATCTAAAAAACATTTGATTGTTGTTAATCGCTTTAATTATCACAGAAAAGAGACTCACCTAATAATTTTACCTTTGATGTACGAAAAAGCGCACATGTTTAGCTGTTGACAACCGGACATAAAGTATTGTATTAAGCGCAATAATCTGTCTTTGTGCTATCTTACGCAAGCATATATGTATCTATATATTTTTTGGTTATTTAGATATTTGCATTTGCCCAACTTGCCCCTATGAACAACTAGTCCCGCTTTACTCTACACAATGTTTCATAATTTTTTATAATTCATTATAATATTATTTAACTTTTTAGCTATGAAAAATAACAAATAAATTAATTTTTGAAATGAGTATATAGGAATTTTTTTAAAATAATGTATTTATTAAATAAGGCCTATTTATGTGATTATTATAATTATTATTATTTGTTATGAGTGGAGTTTACGCCAAAGAATAACGATTTTCAATGCTATTATTTAAGAAGTTAAAATTGCATTAAAAAAAAAATTTTCAAAAATTAAAGAGTTAATTATAAACAAAATTAAAGATAATTGTAATGTTTGAGTAGAGTAAGTCCTAAGAAATTTCCTTTCTATGATTAATAATCATTTTAAAACTAATTTAAAAAGATGTTAACTAATTTAAAAAGAATATTTACTTTCTTTGTTATATTTAATTAATTTTTTATTTGGGCCTTATTATATTGCATTGTAATAAGACCCAATAGCACAGTTTAATAAAGTTTTTTTTTCGTTCGTTTATAAATATTCTATATAAGTAAAACCACTAGTTGTGGATTACCCTTTAAAAAAAATTCATATTTTTATCCAGAACAGTATCAAACAATTAATAAAATATTTAATAGTCATGATTGATCATAAAGATTATGGGTGATTTCATTACCATTTTATAAATTTTAATTTATATTAAATAAAGTAGTGACAATTATCCACAATTAGACTTCATATACTAATTGCGATCAATTCACCAAATGCTTTATATTTTTTGATGGCGTTACTATGGCTGTGTTCCAAAATTGATTGCCAGCGCTGCAGATATATCATCACGAAAACATGTTATCAATAGCATTCCAATATTAATAAATATGCAATTGATGCGAATACGCATTTCAAATTGGAACGATACTCGCCATCTTGGATGCTGTAGCTGCCTTACCTCTTCAGCCGCAGCAGCCATAGCAGAAAATAACGACAAAATTAGTGACATCTTTACTTTCTCGCAGCACTGCCACAATATGCTACAATAATTTTTGGAATGGTGTTGACAGTGCTGCAAACAATTTTGGAACACAGCCTACATCCCATAAGAACAATAAAAATAATTTTGCATGCATATCGTAATATGTATAACGAAATTATTGTATAATGATCTACATCTAATTCCAAGTCTATTGTGAGTTATGGTGCAAGTTTAACACGTTCAAGTTTATTTAAAATTAGTGAATAAAAATTAATGATAATTTAAAAATTAATGAAAATTATAGCAATAAAAAACAAATAAATTATGAATAGTAATACTTTTTGCATGTAGACATGTATACTATTTTATGTACGTCTGCTTAACTGGATTCCTCCACTTAACTAAATATTAATGAATAAATTATATAATAATGCGCTATTTATGCGCTTTCTAAATCTGCAAGAAAAAATTTGTGTACTTATTTAGCTAAAAAAAGATTTTTGGGGGCTGAGTAGGCTGTCAGTCAACTCCTCCACGTGTTAACAACCGATTTGGAAAATCAAATACAGGATTTATACATTTTCATATTCACGTAATTTTAATTTTTGCGTTGCATCTCTTAAAGCACTTCTCACTTGGAGCAAACAATCATATTCATTCAAGTTTAAAATTTAAAATTACACTATCTGATTATGTACAATATCTCTAATTTATGCACTACTATTTTCAAGCTAGCAATTTCGATTTTTGTGCTGCAACCGTTAAGAGACTTCTCTCTTGGAGCAAACAGACATATTTATTCAAGTTGTTTAAAATTAAAAAAATACACTATCTAACTAAATACAATATCTAACTAAATACACTATCTAACTTCAATTTGTGTGCTACTATTTTCAAGTAATTTCGATTTTTGCACTACAAATTTTTGTTCTTACCTTCTGAGGACCAATATGTTTTTGATCGACTTTTTTATTTTAAAGAGATAGAACTTTTTTATATCTCATATTTTCTATGTCATAGGGTTGAGTGGTGAAAAAGATGGAACCATTATCGAGCCCCTAAAGGAGCCTCCAATCCTCCAGAGGTTAAATTAATAATTACATCCTTCTTGGAGCGAAATGTAATATTTGTAGATATCGTTAAAAAATTGTGAAAATAAATGCTTCAATTGTGCTAAGTATATTATATATATTTATGTATTCCAAGCAATTACGTTATTAAAAGTATTTATTCGTTTCTTGATGAATAAAAATGAAATGTAATCGAAAGGATATTTTCATTCATTTTTTCGAATATTAGATGTATTCATCGTGTACTTCTTCAAAACCTTTTTACATTATATGTATGCATCATCACTTATATCTTCTTCAAAATCCTTTTATATTATTTATTACCACTGATTTTTTAAATAGAAACGCAATTGCTTGAAAATCATAATACATAAATAAATAAAAAATACTTTGCACAGTTAAAGCATGTATTTTCACAATTCTTAATCACTTAATCACTACGAATATGACTATTTGTTCCAAGAGGGAAATGCCTTAAGGAATACAGCGCAAAAAATAAAACTATGTGAATATGAAAGCGCATAAATCCTGTGTATATGATTTTCCAAATCAGTTGTTATTAACATTTTGGAGGGCTGACTTATTCAGCTCCCCAAAAAATTTTTTTTTTAGCTAAACGAAATAAGCGCAAAAATTTTTTCTTGTGAATTTTAAAAGCGCATCAATAGTTCATTATTATATAATTTATTTATTATTAATTTAAGTGGGGAGGGAGGAAGAGCGAGCAGCTAGGCAGACATATTTTATATTCTATTTTGATACTTAAAACAAATAAATCTTTTCGGGATAGCATCATTATAAGATTTGATAAGTTTTTATTATTACTACCTACTATGAAAGCCATAAGGCAATTCTTATGATATTATATTACACTTTGAATGAATTTTTAAAGATACATATGTTCATTAATCTCGCACATTTAATTAATTAATGACATCAATAAAATGTGCAGCGCTGTTTCT
This sequence comes from Atta colombica, assembly GCF_001594045.1. NCBI lineage: Eukaryota > Metazoa > Arthropoda > Insecta > Hymenoptera > Formicidae > Atta > Atta colombica. The sequence goes on along the minus strand of NW_017259239.1, from coordinate 519,665 downwards.
AATAAAGTAAATTCAATTGACACTTTTGAAAGAGATGAAACAAATGCTAAAGAATCTTGTGATATGTATTATTTAATGAAAAATACTATAATTATTTAATTTTTAACTACATGAATAGATCATTTGAACTCGGGTAAAAATTTTAGTCGATCGCTATTTTTGTACGATTAATATTACAAAGTTGAAGGGAGGGGATAAAAAACTTGGAACCTTTCTCTGTCGCCGTAATGCAATTGTTTCATTGTTGTCATGACGGTAATTGTGATGCAATAAAAGTTTGGCTTGGGTGATTTGAACTCATCAAATGTAAATTTGATAGATTTTTGCTGAAAGTGAAAATTCGTTTTTAGTAAGTGCCTATTTATTAATGTTATATTCAAATACAATATACATGTTGTTTCTTTTCTCTCTTCTTATAACTCTTCTTTTATTGGGTTGTCTGGAAAGTTCATGCCGATGTTGAAGGAAAATTGAAACGCAGAAGATTTAAATTTTAGTATACATTTATTAAATTATATAGATTAGTCGGCACGAACTTTCCGGACAACCCGATATATTAAAACATATATTCATTAAAACATATATTGTCCAAAAAGCATTTTTGCGAGAGAAGCATCTTGATGAAACGCTCTATTTTCTCGAAATTACAAAATTGTGAATAAATAATCTTGAGATCAACATATATTTAATATAAAATATTTTCATTATATTTTTTTTAAAGAAGAAAATATCCGACATATCTCAGATATCATTTTTTTGAGTATGTACAAAAATGTCCCCACTTTCGTGCAAATAATTATACTTTTTGGAATATATAATATATATTTTTTCTTAAAGTTCATGTTTTCTTCTTTTTAAAACATTATTTAATTTTATCCGTATCTTTTTTTACCATAAAGATGTGATTTTTTGAAAAAATTATTGCACTCTTTTCAACAAATTGTCTTTAGTACTTTTTAACATAACTTTTTCAATTAGTCCCAAAACCTTTTTATATTTCGATATTTCGATTCTATACATTCTTATAAAAATTCATTTCATAAAAAAAATATTTTCTATTGAGATTTGTGATAATTACAGAGCTAGTCAAAGATGCCATGAGTGATTTGAACCCAGATATATAAATTAAGACTCTAAAAGAGTACTCTATAATATGAGATATGTAATTGAGGATTAAGGAATATAAAAGTTATTCGGAATTAGTGCTGATCCACATCTAGTGCTTTTACCTTAAACAATATATTTTACTTTTGTGAGTGAATGAAATGAAGATTTGATTCTCATTTAGTTTATTTCAATATCCTCATAAATAAAATTTTTTTAAATAAAATAAATTAGGTAGACCTTATTCGGGGGGAGAGGGGAGGGCTCAGGTATCTTATTATATGTAGGATAACTCCGGCAAATACGCCATGCTGGGATTTACGCCTCAGAAGTCAGAAAAAATAGAAGGAATGAGGATAATTTTCTCGCAACTATTCTGTTACGTCTTTATGTTATATTAGTATTGTGTTATGATTTCAGCTTCTTACTATTAATATTAATGAAATTATTATGAATTGAATCAATTTGTCACTGTAATAAGTAACGTCATTATAAATTATAATCTACATAAAATGATTACTGTAGGACGTGTAAAAGAATTAATAGTTATTTCGAGATATATACGTGTAGTGGAACAGTAAAGCATGTTGTGTAATAAAATACAAATGCTTTGCTTTCATATTCTTTGTTTAGTTTGTTGTCTTGTATATCTCATCTGTTTGGGATATATGGCATTTTTAACGGGCGGGATTTATGCCCAAAGCATATTAAGTACGCAGATTGAATTCAGTGTACTAAATGCAATAAACGCATTATATGAAATATGTACCTCATGTCATAACACTTGTAATATATGTAGAAAAATTGTAATTATTATTTATTAACTTCATGTACATATTTACTCTTATTTCACTCTTATTCCTTAATAAAACTTATAAACACATTTTATAAGTTATTGTATCATTATCACGTCTTATTTATATGCATTATTTGTAAATTTGTCGTGAGCCGTACATATCCCCCCTCATCTTATGAATAGCCATATATTCCGCCTCTATGAGATATACAGCAAAAATACAAAGATTTCAAAAAGTTTATTTTTTAATATAAAAAATAAATATTTCGAATTTCTTATATTTTTTTCATAGTAGAGACAGTACAAAGTTTTTGTTGATATAGTTCTTTACTTTAAACATAATATTAGGTGTAGTAAAAAGAAATCCATTATTTTTGCATAAAATTGAATGGAAAAATAATGGATTTCTTTTTACTACACCTAATAAATAATATTTAATAAATTAAGTTTTTGATAAGTGCGGCGTACTATATATACCGAAGTTACTCTAACGTAAACTATATGCATACATTTATCAATAAAAATAAAATGTGAATACGGATCATTTTCTCATAATTAATATCCTCCTTAGAAATTTATAGATCTATGTTAAATTCTCATTACGGTTAAAAATATCTGGAAAGTAAAGGAATCTGTTTTTCGCGACTCTTTTTCCATCGTCATGAGTGGGGTGAAATAGGACAGATCGATCCGAGAATCTGCGCGTTTCGAGGTAACACAAAAATTTATGGAGTTCTGAGAAACGTCTCTGGAAAATTGTCACTCAACCACACGAAAATAAAATCACGTCATTCATTCGAACATCGCATCGAGTTCTTCTCGCCTCTTTCGCGCGGTTTTAATGCGAATTTATAAAAAAATTTCTGGTTAAAAATGGATGAATGAAAAAATTTTATCCATCAGTATTCTGATTGTCTCAACTAGAATTACAATGTGTATATAGATTAAATCAAATTCTGATTTTGTTCATTTTAAATCCAAAATTTCAATTAATGCAACTAGACTCTTTTTTTTAGTGTGAATGTTCGCCATAAGATAAAAATATATTCAGCGCCGAAGAAATTTGTACGCATACGTGACCCGACGTAAAACATGTTGCAACAAATTATTTATAGTATTACTCTTATATAACGTATGTCCCAGTTTTAAATGTAACGTAGTTATTAATGTATAAACCTATTCGTAGAACTATAATTTTACGGAGTTTTACATATTTTTATTATTTTCTTTTTTTAATATTTACAGATGTTTTCTACAATTCTATTATATTCTTTTTCTCTGTATATTATTTAAAGTTCTAGAGTTTCTTGGTAAGTTCCCTCTTTATTATATTGTATTTTTTTAGCATATATTTCTTTTAATATTATTTTTATGAAGTTTTTAACTGTTTTATTCTATAAAAGATTCTTCACTATATTTATATAGTGTAGTTCATATAAGTAGATACTTAATTTACTGTGCTTCGCCCACGTAAGGGACAAGATATTCTTTCATTTAAAAGCATTTCTTTCTTTAAAAATAATTTTATAAGAAAAAGAACACGCAAAAATCAATATTTTCTACTAATAAGGGAAAAACATTGATACAAAACTCCAAATACGAATTAACGTATTTATTTCTCAATAATAATCATAGCTCAGCGTTATCTTCAATTAAACACAAATACCCAAAAACAAAATAGTAAGTTGACGACAGCCATGATATACCGCATAGAAAAATTAATATATTCGAATATATTCGAATTCAATAGAACAGAACAGTCCTCATAAATAACCGTGCGCCTATAAATTTCGAATCTTTCTTTCTCACTCGATAAAAATACTCGCAATTATCTAGCAATGCTCTAAATTTTCAAATTCAAATGTATCAAAGGCAGTCGACATTTTTCCTAATGATTCTTTCTTCTCTATGAAAACAAAGCTACTACTGTAAAAGCCCTCTTCTAGCGATTCAACAACACTCTACACTTATCTAAACAAGTCGCATAATTTCACGAATTTATTATGTAGAAACTGTTTCCCACGAGGATCCATAACTCATGATTAATCCATCGTATGATGACGTAGAAGAAGACCAACCGATTGATAGTGCACACGACTTCGAAGAGATCATGCTCGGTGGGTATGCCGCGAAGGAGATCGCGAAGAACCGGCTCATCAGCAAGGAAGCTTTTGTAGGATCGCTCGGCGAGTTCGATCTCAACTGTTTTGCTTTCCGCCACAGAACATTTTCGCCGAATAATCTTTGGATCCGTGTCACTCTGAATCCATCTCTCAACCACGCGCAAGATGGAGTACATCTCACCCATTATCCCCTCATCGACCGTTAAAAGAAAAACGATCGTCGTTTTCACGGAGTCGACCAACAACTGATTGACCACTCATTCTCAATGCTTCCAGATAGTGATTTTGGCAAGCCGACTTGACTTCCCGCGCTATTGCAATTTTGGTTACCTAACTTGGCGTCGTCATCGGTCAAAAGTGCTTTGTTGCGAAATTTGTGACTTGTAACTTGCAACGCATGCTTGTGGACGACTGATCCACATAATACTCTTTAAGTTTTTCAAAATAGAATCTCATTCTAAAAAGTGAAAATTGTCAATCTTGACAAAGAGTGGCTTAATTTTCAATCTTTAAGAATGAAATTTCACTCCTTAGAGTAAGATTCAATCTAAAAGTAGAGAATATGCATGCTATTAAAACTGTCATTATATATTATACATATGATATCATATTCAGACTTTTGAGTAACTTTTTAAACAAAAAAAAAAGATATCAACAATTATTTATTTAGTTGAAAATAATTTTGTTAATTCAATAACATTATTAATGGAACAAATAAAATTTTGAAACAAGAACAACATATGTATTTTATTAATGTTATTGTGAATTAACAAAATTATTTTCAATAATGCTGTTGATATAATAATTTTTTTCTGTGCGATGTTTCTATGATTCAAAGAAATAAAATTATAAATTCTCTAGTATTTTGTAACTGCGCGATTTATAATTTAAGTCTAAAGAAACCATTTGTGTTTCAAAAAAACGAAAACTGCTTATGATTTATGTAATTTTTGTCATATTGCGTTCAAACAAAATTCGATGATTCAGTATTCCTCAATAAAATTCTTGATCTAAGATCGCAAGTTTTGCCTCAAAGTAGATGCTTCTCGTATCCTTATTTCTAGAAATAATCGCGAACCTTTCTCGAGACAAGCTCAGAAGCAAGCTCGGCAACCATGGTCTGGCCGTTGACATCGTCAGTTTCTATAAATAAAAGGGCAACCTACACTGCATTCTAGGATCTGAAAGCTACGAAAATATCGAGAATGTCGACTCAAGTGTAATGTCGCCCGAAATGTTTGAAGTATCGTTAGGGTCAAAAGTGGATTACGTCAAAGTGTATGTGAAGAATTTATTGAGGCTTTATTCCGAAATATATTATCTCATATATCTGTAGATATTATATCTTAATATGATAAATATTTTTATTAAAAAACTTTATAAAGAACATCTCTTTTTCTATTTTTCATAATTTTCAGATTTTACATTTCTTCTTCGCTAACTGGAGAAAATAAAAAAGACACATTATATTTGACACGGAAGTAATTATGCAATTAGCATATTAAAAAGAGCTCTATAGCAGATAAAGTTTTCTTACGTTTTCAGTTACTCAAAAAATATGCTTTTTGGAGAAATTATCTTAAGAAATTGTCAACAAGAAAACCAGAGCAATTTCGAGACAAAGATAAATGTACGAAGTCCCTTGAAGTTTTCTTCAACGAGAGAATCTTACAATGTATATGATGCTAACAAGATTTCAATGAACAAAAAAGAACTTAATTAATATATAATAATATCAGTTACATTTTATAATATTAGAAGTAAAAATATCAAAATATTTTTTATTCTTATCTTGAATAAACAATATTCCGTTTACAAAATTATTAATTTAATAAAGCCTAAATATGTAAAACAAAAAATTTACAAGTGCCATAAAATAATATAAATAATAGTAAACGGATTGATTAATTCTAAATAAATTTGATCTAAAATAATATATATATTTGATTATTAATTGATTATATCATTGAATACCAAATTGAACACACAAATTATTGATAGAACGTAATTATCATAATAGATATTAATTAATGTTAATATAGATTTGTTAATGTTAATATATTAATTTTGCAAAATGCAACATTATACAATACTTTCTATTAATATTATCCCACATTATCTATTATAAAAATTAATCATCCTTTTAAGCTAATAAATAAACGTTTAAAAGCAAGCATCCTTCTGAAAAGCATCCTTCAGAATTAAGAGTTACCTACGTTAAGAATGCTCGTCGAATGGCACTTAATTTTCTACACAATAAATCGCAAATTGCCGTCTACTAAAAGAGATCAAAATAAAAATCAAAAACCCAAATTGGAGGAAGCTGTCAATAGTCACAAATTATATTATGAACATAATGCTATTACGACGTTTCCGAGGGAATTTATTGAGGAGAAGCATAGGTAAAGGACGCAGCTGCTGAGTTAATATACTTACTTTCCATTCGTTTCTTTGTGACAGCAGGCAATAAAGAGCGTGAATCGGATCTTCATTGCAGCACCTGCTTCTAACACGAGTCTCATGCGAGAAAGTTGTACAATTCCGAAGTTTTTATGTGTACTGAAATAATGTGTATGAAAAATAAAATGCATGAAAAAAGCCAAATATAGTTTTAACAAACTATAGCAATATAATTTTATCATCTTTAATCAAATTTATATCTTCTAATTTCTAATTCAATTTCCAGTTACATATTAGTTGTTACGGATTACATGATTGTCGGAAGTATTCTTTAAGGAAATACATTTCTCTCTCGCGTATTTCTCTTAACGAAAAATAATTCTGTGGACGTGTTACTACACGTGCAAATTCGCAGGAGAATCCACCCCCGATTGAGTGACGGTGTCGCGAATAATATCAGAATGTCTATCACGATGAACAGACGGAGATCGCTATAACTCAGCTTCCATTTCATCGCTTGCATCATTTTTCGATAGGTGATGGAAAACGGAGGTTGAGGAACTTGCTTCCTTGTTCGTCGTCCAGGTATGCGAAAAGCTGCAAACGAGGAAGAGTCGAGGGAAAATGTAGCATGAGTGTAACGCGAATAGAAATGAAGAGATGAACGAGAAAGGCAACGAAGGGATGAAGAGCGTGCGCGCGCGCGCGCGTGTGTGTGTGTAGGGGGGGGGTGTATATGTATTGTATGTTGAAGAGGGAGAGATGCAGAATGCCTGGCTGCTGTGGATCGATAGAACGGAGCTGCGTGATAGTCGGTTTTCTACACGAAGAACCGATAGATGCCGGGAATTGCTGTGAATGAGACACACAGTCTACCTCATGATGAAGCCGGAGGAAATTGCGAGTATGCAAGCTATTCATGATCCGACTTCTATCGCATAAACGTCAATGACCGATTCTTTAACGAGCTGTCGCGCTCTCACGAACACATATTTTATGAGATATCACGAATGAATGACGTCTAAGAACGCAATGTCAAAAATTATTAGAAACAAGTGCTTA
>NW_017259239.1:498145-512080 GCF_001594045.1 Atta colombica | reverse complement strand
GCAAGTACTTTTATTTTAAATACAGTATTTGTAATATAATTGTATTTTGTATTTCAGTAAAGTACATAAAAATATTTGATATTTTATATTTCAAATCGAAAGATTGAAAATATTTTGTATTTTGTAATTTAAAATAATAATTGTCAATCTTAGAAGTTTGTATTTGAAATACAAAATACTTATATATGTTTCTAAAATGCAAAATACAAAATACTTTTATGTGCTTCGCTGAAATATAAAAAATAATTATATTAGAAATATTGCATTTAAAATAAAGATATTTAAAATACATACTGAGCCCAAATCAGAACTTTGAAAACGCTAATTTCATAAAAATTTCGATTGTAATAATAATATTGTAATAATAATTGTAATAAAAAATCGATTGTAATAATAATTTATTTGACATTAAATAAATAAAACTTTAATTTAGTAGACAAGATTTTTATAAATTTAATTTTAATTTTAATTTTAATTCTAATACAATATTTATTTAAAGTATATTTAAGATAGCTAATTCTATTATTTATACGATAAAAAACAATTATTAAAATAACTATATTGATTAATATTAATATTAATAATCTGTACCTAAAATATCAACCAAATTTTGAAAGATATTGTATAGATTCATATTTAATATATATAAATAGAATCCGTAGAATATAATATATAAACGCACCCATGTATAATTTCCTTCTGAAAACGCTATTCATTAACCTCTGCAAGAATGATGATTTAATTAGAAATATGTCAGATAGCTTTACATAGAAAATCGATAGATGCCAGGAATCGTCGCAAATGACATATGCAAACTCCACGATAAATGCAGTCGAAGGAAATTGCACGTACGCTGTGCTTTCGATACATGACGTATTTGGAACGAACTAATCCAAATAGTATATTCGCTAATGAAATGTCCAGACATAACTCATTTTCCTGAATAGCTATTCACCAATAATACACGTATTATATAATATTTCTTTTAATAAATTCTTTAAAAAGTTTATTTAAAAGATCTTTTCTAAATTCTAAGTTAATGTCACGTATATTTTAAATAAAAAATTTAAAAATAAATTTGAAATTATTATAAATTTTCGATTACACACAAACACACACACAAAACACACACACACACACACACACACACACACATACACACACACACACACACAAAATTTATAAATGTTATCTGTCTACTTATCTAGTAATCAGATGTAAGTTGCAATAATATCTTTCATCAATTAATATCTTTAATATAGCTCTAATTTTAAGTTACAAATTTCATTTATCGAAACAAGTAAGTATCCAGCTTTTAAATAGAATTAGGTTTTTTATGAAAAAATTTTATTAAAATTACATAAAACGCTGAGTTCAATATGCAATTCGCATAAAGTAAGTTTTATTTAAATTGAAAAATCAAAACGAATTTCATTATCTTATTTCATTTTATTTTATCAATGTTCTTTTTTTAAAGGAATTAATATCAAAGCATAAACTTAATTAAAAAACGCGCAATTCTTTATGGTTAAATAATAAATGTTCCAAATGTTGTTGTTGTCAAAAATTATAAAACATAATTTTTCCAGAAAACCGTAGTTGTAATAGACTCAAATACTTAGTTGTAAATATAATATCATTTAAAAATCATATCTTCACTTCATTATATCGCTACATGACAATTGTACATTACATTATAACAGTGCGTCGCAAATTGCAATTATTCCATTCTTTTTCCATTCTTATACATATCGGAGAGTCAATATATGATATGAGAAGACGTAAACGTTCCATCGAATATAACGATGTACAATTTCACACGTAAAACGTCGCGTGTTTATGAATTCTTCCGGGACTGAAATATAAACTGAAATCATCGAACGCTCCGAGGTTTTATGCAAAAAATACGCGTAGTTAGTGGCATTGATGTAATACATCGACGAGATTGAGATTTCATCGGTAAAACATTGGGAGAAAAAGCAGTGTGCTTTTTATTGAAAAATCAATATGCATCACTCTCGCAAAACCTGAGAAGAGATTTATCGCTTGATAGAGGAAGATTTTTTTGTAAAAAAAATAACGCGATTTATGCGAAATATGAATTAATTCGTTAATTACTCACGAAAGGAAAACTATAATAGAAAAAAGTCATACCAAAGCATTTGCATGACGAGAAATAATTTACTAACTGCGTTAGTAAATAATTTTTAAAGAGTGTCCAATAATTATTATATAATACTTTAAAAAGTATTTCAAAAATTAATTATAGGTCCAAAGTATTGGTAAGAAAATATTGTTTCTCAAAATCGCTCGTCAAAATTCGCATGCAATTACATTTATATAAATACCGACCTGTCATCTAGCGTTGATTCTTACAACTTAAATATCAATATTCACCATACAGCTGATTTTGTCCTTTTTGTACAAAAATATCACATACGCTATATAGCAATATAAATAAATAAATGGACTAAAAAAGGGATAAAAAATTAAGATATATTGGCGTGTTATGAAAATAAATGTAATTATCATTTATGCATTTGATATATTAAATAAATTAACTGAAATGCGACTTGAAATATTTTCTATTCTTTTATTGATACTTTTGATACACATATTTGAAAAAAGTTTGAAAATTATATTCCAACTTCCATTTACATATTACAAAATCCCAATAAAATTCCAAAAAATTCATAAATTTCAGGTTTTTTTAAGTGGGAAAAACCCCAAAAAATCTTTTTTGAGTATGTAAATGAGAGATAAAATAAATTTCTATACTTGACTAGTCCCGTCCTCAAAAGGGCTTCACATGAAATGTATAACAGAGCATAAGCGTAACATAACTGTTGGAGTACAATGAGCATCTAACATAATGTCGCTATATTGATTTACATAAGATGCTCATTGATTTAGCGGCCTTATGTTATGCTTATTCTCTGTTATGCTTTGTTTTTCTCTGCCTTTCATGTATGCCCTTTAGGGCCATCAGTCCCAAATTATGACTATATTATAAGTTGCATCAGTATAACATAAGTCCGAATCAACAAATAATAGGTGTTTTAAGCCTTAAGTCTTAAGAAATTATCCAATTACAGTTAAATGCGAGAAGAATAATCGACTATGATTCGTCCATTTCTTATGGCTTAGGGCTTAAAAACCTATTGTAAATCCGAGCTAATGAACATCTTATACAACTCAATAATTACATCTTTTTGTCAGATGTTTATTGATTCAGCAGTTTTATGTTATGCTTATATAACTTATATCATGTTGTATGTGATATGTCCTAATTTTATAAGAACTCGATGTTGTTTGTACATGTAAATTACTAGTAAATCTGTGGACTACAATTTCTTGTACAGATTATAAAGCTCTTATATGTTATCACGATGTTAACACTTCTGGATATCACCTTTGTGAATCTGGCATCCGACTTTTTAATAAATTTATATTTTTTATTAAAAAAATGATAGTATTTCGTTTATAGTTGATTGTAATAACAATAGTTTCGTTTGTAATTTCGCGCGCGCGCGCGCGCGCACACACACACACGCGCACGCACACGCACACACGCGCACGCACACACACACACACACACACACATATATATAATAAAAAATAAATTTTTTAAAAATAACTATCACTCAACTTTAAGATAAAAAAAATTGTTAATATATCTTCAGAATCATTTGTAGTTATTTGTAGTGATTTTCCGATTGTTTGTAGCTGCACAGTTTAAAAGTTACAACAAATTTACAATAAACAAATTACAACTGGAGAATCACTACAAACAACTACAAATGATTCTAAGAAGTTACTGTGAGCAGATTTGAGATATCTCAAAAATTGGCAAAGTTACGTAATTTATTTATTGTAAATTTGCTGCAACTTCTAAACGGTGCTACTACAAACGACCGGAAAATCACTACAAATAAATATAAAAAAAATATATTTTGAATCAATATTTGGGACTAATTTACAAATTAGTTCAGTCCGTTTCCCTAAAGATAGCTCCAGCTGTTGTAAATGATTCATAGTGACAGCTGATTTTGGCGGTTTCAGAGAGGTTAAACTGCTAATAATATTCAGTTTATATCGCTTTGAGTTTCATACAAAAACTTTGATTTTTACTGTATTTGAAATAACAAATATTGTGTTAACCAAGCAGCATTTGCGGGAGATTTTGATTTTCTGCTTTTAATTGGAAGAAAAGTGCGGCTGAAGCCCATCAAATGCTTGTCGAAGTTTATGATGTCACTGTTCCAATTGATAATCATGTAGGGAATGGTTTCGACGTTTCAAGGATGGAGATTTCAGCATTGAAGACAAGTCTCACTCTGGACAGCCAAAAAAATTCGAAGGTAAAGAATTAGAGGCATTATTCGAAGAAGATCAGAGTCAAACGCAAGAGAAGCTTGCAGAATCATTGGGGATAACTCAACAAGCCGTTTCTGTACGATTGAGAGCCATGGGAATGATTCAAAAACAAGGAAATTGGGTGTCTTATGAACTGAAACCGAGAGACGTTGAAAGGCGATTTTTCACTTGCGAACAGCTGATTCAAAGACAACAGAGAAAAGGTTTTTTGCATCGGATTATGTCTGGAGATGAGAAATGGATATTCTACGACAACCCCAAGAAGAAAAAATCGTTGCCATCGACCTCAACATCACACGGCCGAACATTCATGGTTCGAAGATAATGCTCTGTATTTGGTAGGATCAAAACTTCTTGTCTTGTTTATTATGAGCTGCTGAAACCTGGCGATTCCATTACGGGCGATCGGTATCGACTACAATTGATTCGTTTGAGCCGTTCATTGTGAAAAAAACGGCCAGAATGAGCAAAGACATGATAAAGTTATTCTTCTTCATGACAACGCTCGGCCTCATGTCGCTAGTCGTAAAAAAATATTTGGAAACGCTCAAATGGGATGTTTTACCCGCTGTATTCTCCGGACATTGCTCCTTCTGATTACTGGTTCCGAAGGATGCAGCACGATTTGGCAAGTCACCGGTTCACTTCTTTCGCAGAAATCGAAAATTATTTTCCAAAATTGAATCGCCTCCAAAGACGAGTCATTTTTTTGAGATGGAATTTGAAAATTGCCTGAGAGATGGGAAAAAGTAGTAGGCAGCGATGGACAATACTTTAATTGATCTGTTCATTCATTTTGTTTTGAAATAAATGCACAAAAGAACGGACCGAACTAATTTGTACTTTCAATATATTAACAATTTTTCTTTATCTTAAAGTCGGGTGAGAGTTATTTAAAAAAAATTTATATTTTTTTATGATATGAAACTACAAACGTACCTATTATTACTACAATCAGTTGCAAACGGAATACTATCATTTTTTTATAAAAAAAATTTAATTTATAAAAAATCGGGTGTCAAATTCACAAAGGTCTAGATGTATATTGGATTAAGAAATGATAAAGATCTCAATTTCAAAATTTTTTTCCGTTTTTGATATAAACTTGATCTCACAGATATGTATTAATAATTCTGAAAAAAAATTTTCAAGTCTATAAAAGAAAAGAAATTACAACACAAAAATTATTGCATTTAGTCGGTACAGACTTATACCTTTAATCGTTTATTGAAATTTACATAAATATTTTATGAAATGTGCGTGTAGGAACAAATAAGAAATTTAATGTGCACAATACTTATTTTTTTATTATTTTAGGCGTTTTGTAATCTGGATTTAATTTTTACAGCTCAACATAGTTGCATATCACTGCTGCGCATCGTGCATCGATAAGTTATTCATTATTTAAATTTGAATAATAAATCTTTGATAAATTATTATATAAGAAGCACATATAATTTAAAATATGAATTAAAAAACACTAGAAATATTACAAGTAGATATAACAATTTATAGATTCATTGTTTTTCAAAATATTATATAAAATTTTGTATAAGAAAAAAAATTTTTTAATCGGTAACACATTAAAAGGAATGTATTTATAAATATTTAATGAATATAGATATATTAAACTGAATTGATATAATGTTAACATATTATATCAATTTTAATACATACAGGGTGTACAAAAAGTCTCGGACTCTTTAAATTTAAATATCTTGAAAAATATACATTTCCAAGAAAAATGTTTCAGAAAAAAATTGTAAGGTTTAAAAAGATCTACTAATCACATCCGTCTGATCTTACGATCAGATTGACGCCACCCAATAACGAATGTGATAGATTTTTTTTAAACCCTACAACTTTTTGTCTGAAACATTTTTCTCAAAAATGCTTATTTTTCAAAATATTTAAGGGATCTGAGACTTTTTATACACTCTGTATATAGCCGTTTTACTTCTTAATAACATAAAAAAAATTTAGTTTAATGTTAAATTCTTAAAAAAATTCTTAAAAAAAATTACGATTTTTAATAATGAATTAAAATTTTATTATGTCATAATATAACAATATTTCCATGAATTAAAATTATGTCAAGGCATAATAGAAATTCCGAATTTTTATTATGTCGCGACATTTTAACAATTTTAATTCATATAAATATTATTATGTAATTATATATTAAGTATATTATTATATAATTTTAATTAATTATGAAAAATCGTAATTTTTTAATACAATTATTTTTTAAGAATTTAACATCAGACTAAAGTTCTTTAATGCTATTAAAAAATAAAACGGCTTGTCATACTTTTGTCTGAATCTTTAGCTGCTAGAAATAGTAAAAATTCAGATAAAAGTGTTTAAATGTTTAGACACTAAAATTAGAAATATTCAGACAACTTTAGAAATTCAGACAATTCTGATATTCAGGCATCGAGATCAGAAATATTCAGACAACTATAGCTAGAAATTCAGAGAAATGTAGAATACAACTATGGCTAAAAATTCAAACAATATTCTGAATATTGAAAATTCAGACAATGTGACTGAAAGAAAATTTCAGCTTTTATCTGAATTTGTCAATCTGAATTTATGTATCTATAAGCAGAGAGTATTATAATAAAAATTCATAAATAACGTATAATAATAAAATAAGATATTTCTCAATTAAGCTCAATTTCAATTTCTATGTACAAAAAACATCTACATTATTTTAAAATACTTATCATATTAAATTATTAAAATGTTGTCTTTATCATTGAAATTAGAAAATTAGAAAAATTAGAAAATTTTTTTCATTATTTTTTTCATAATATTAAAAAATAATATTTAAAAAAATTCTGTTTATAGATTTTTTTAAACAATCTGTAACTGACAAAATTTTTCAAATTTTTGAAAAATGTGTACAGTATCTTATATTCACAATCTTAACTATCATTTATTTTAAATATTTGCACAATTTTTGTAATATTTTAATTTTCTATTAAAATGTTGACATTTCTTATTTTCTATTTGTTTAGTTTTCATTATATAGAAGTGTTTTTTTTTTATATTTGAAAAATTTATCACTATAATATTTTTACAATTTATTTATAATTAATTTTATTTGAATATGTAATTAAATAATGATAAACAATCTAAATATTACATGAAAAAAATATGAAATAACCAATTTTATTTAAAAAAAACCTCTAAAAAATCCAAAAACCTCCAAAAAAACTCCAAAATATCCTAATAAAACCTCCATAAAACTTCCAGTAGTTGAGTTTTTTTAAAAAAAGTCTGAGTTTTTTCCAGATACTGCATTGTTATTTTATTCATACAAATCTATAAAAATTTTGTATTAAAGAAACATCTACGTCAGGTGATAGCTCTACGAGTTGAAAAAATGTAAGTTTTTAACTCTTTTTTCGATTTTAATATAAAGTTCACTGTAGCACCTCCCAATTTTGCTTTAATTTTATACTAGGATTTTTTATTTTGTTCATTCAAAGATTTGTATCGATTTGCATTGTCTCGATAATTTTGTCTCTTCAACATCCTCTTATAAAGGGATCTTATAAGAAGATTCACAAGAAATAAATATCTATATGATGAATTACTTACACTATTGCTTCGTCATCACCGATATATATCCTCCTATATATCCTCCAATTAAATTTCTATGTTATCATTCCTCTATTATATAGCATTCACACTCATTTGGGAAAACACGGTTAATTACTGTGATTACGTGCACTAACCACCGAAATATGATGACCAGAGCACGATACTTAGAATGATACTTAGGCACTCTCGATGTTAATTAACCATAGTGCGCCGTATCGTGACAGAAGATTAACATGAGATTTACTTCGATAGTTCGAGCTATCGTCTCGATATACTTACGGATCGTTAAAATCTATTAAACGCAATCCAGTATTCGCTAACTTTAATAACTACAGAGAATAATCGGATTTGGCGTCTCGTGGTACGTGTTGCGGTCGCGTTCCGAATGATATAGTAATGCTAGGATATGCAGAACGGATCACGTTGCTTTCTAGCTCAATTTTCGCAGCATGAATGTCGAGATAATCGCATATACACAATAATTGCAAAAAACAAATGTCATTTGTTGTCAACATTAAATATCATAAATTTAAAATATTTTGAGTAAAATATCTTGTTTTCTTCAAAGCAAATATTAATTAATGACTATTGAATGACTCGTATCGTAATTTGCGCTCTTAATCTGAAGTACACTGAGAGAAAAATATACTAAATTTTAATAAATATTTGTTTAAATATTACCAATTGAATATTTACTAAATGTAAATATTTATTATATATGTATATTTATTTAGTACATTCAATCATTAATTTGCGTCAATTATTATTATTTTTTATTTAGCAAATATATTTTCCGTATAATGTAATATATAATTCATTATAATTATTAAAAAAATAGTTATTAAATAAATGTTACATCAATACTGTTCAAATAATTATTTATTAAAATTTGATATTTTTCTTTCGTGTAGATTCTCGTTTTTTTTCAATCATATTCTTGTTTTTCAAAAGTACAGTACTATCATGCCATATTTGTATAATTTAAATTTTTATTAAATAGAAATTGATAAATTTTCATACTAATTTTTTAAATGTCACAATTTCATTCATTTTGAAATATCACGATGTTTTTGATTAATTTAAAATATCGATCTATTGAGAAACATATGTAGCTATTATTAGGCATCATTCATCGGACTTTTTGAATACAATTTGCATGCCAAGTATGATATGAAATGGAATTCAAATGGAATACAAAGAGAAACTCTTCCGTGATTTGAAGAATGAATTAAAAGGCTACAAAGTAAATTGGTTCAATTATATTGACAATACGGACAATTATACAATGTATAGATATAATATATAGTACACGATTGCCCGGAAAAATAATTTACATAGCAGATCACCGTTAAAATTAGTTTTTTCTCAAATCATTGACCACCAAAATTATATATGCTAAACCAAAATATCCGGATATATTATTATATAAAAATAATTTCAATAATATGAAGGAATACATTATTAAATTATTAACGTTCGTTAGAATAAATTTAATAATAAATTTAGTAATACTTTTTTATATTGCGATCAAAATATTTTTTTTATTTTTCCAGTCAATAAATTGATCCAGACAAAATGAATAAATAATTTTTAAACATATACATATACATATACATATAAAACAAGGAAATATTTTGTATAAACATTTTATTTGCGATTTTCTAAACATTTTGCAATTATTACACCAAGAAATATCAGTTAAATCCTTATTACAATTTTATCAAGAAATCTTACAACTTTTCGACATTCAACAGAAAAGTCGAGAAATTATAGTCATAGTTTAACTTTCTATATTAAACATCCTAGCAGGTAAATCTCGTCTGCAATTTGTCCAAGTAAAGTTGACAGTCATTAACTCGAAAGCAAAGTTTTATTTTCCATTTATACACCTTTGACAAACTCAGATCGCGAAAATTTTTATCTCTAGAGCGAAATAAGTTTGTCAGGGAAACTTTAGTAGACAAATATTCTGACAATTTAGCTCTTGGACATGCTTTGGTGTATTCGCGACAACCCTGTCGGAGCAGAAATAGATTCCACGTTGGAGTTTGCGCATCAATGATGTCATATGCACGGTCATTGACCTTTGACGTCGCGCCGGTCACCTGACAGCCGTGCAGTTCTTTTATCCGTGTAACAAAAAGCTCTAGACGCACAAAGCTTCTGTTGAATCGTCGAACCTGCATGGTAATGTCATGATAATGCATAACACATAACGCGCTACTGCAAAATTATTGCGCGGAATTGATACATTTACGTCAAAATTCGAGCACTGTTCCCAACAATTTGTATTTATCCGTTGCAAACGATCATGGATCTCGCAAGAGTATCATGTTATTGATCTTTAGGCAAATAAAAATATTTTCTTGTATAAAAAAATTGTCGATGTTTCCTGGTAACGGCGAGATAATTTGAATTAATCCTTAAACACTTTTTCGATATAACATATCCGATTTTTTTCAAACTTTTCAAATGTTTTTTTCCATTACTTATAATTTATTTATTAATAAATATATATACGTTTGCTTGGCAAAAATATTTGTGTGAAATTACATGATTATGCTGAGTTGTTTTTTTTCGACCTAGCACAATCATGCAATAGTGAAACCCACATAGAAAATTAAAATTATATTAATTTCACATAAAATATATATTTTCGGGATTCCATTAAACATAGAATTTTACATACAAAATAGATGAGTTCAAACCGACAAAGCGATTAGCTTGACATGCTTGTCAAGCGAATAAGCATGATTCTTACCTGTAGATTCAATCATGTTTAACTCCTCGGCAGACCTAGCCGCTTTGTTGAAAAATTCGTCTATTGTTTTTTCGGCGTGCCAAGTTATACAGATTTTAATTGGTTACAATAATCATACAATAAATGTAAAATTTTATTTTTTCAGTAATTTCGGATGAAACTGTTTTTTTCCATCTATACGTTGTAAAAATAAATAAATTAAATTAAAAATTACAAATTATTTTTGCATAAAATAGTATTTTCACATTATATTTACCATTAATATGTATTTTTATTTTAAAAAATCTGAAAAAAATTTCCAGAAAAAAATTTCCATTTCAAATTATAATTAATTATAATTAGGTAATTTTTAGGTCATAAACAAGTAAATTCTATGTAAAAGTACTACATGGATTTTTTTTAGTGTATCGTTATATTTCAATGTCTAATTTGAAAAAAGTTGTTTCGATTGAAAAAAAAATTATTTACATGTTTATCTTTATGAAAGTTTTGAAAGTAAGTGAATTGAATATGCCATACTCAAGTGTATTATTCCCATAGTGTGGCATTTAAGAATTAAAGATTAAAGAAATTGAGACAAATCTTTCTTTATCTTTCTTTAAATAATCCCATGCTTTAAATAATCCCACGCATATATTAGAGATAAAAGTGACTGAAAAAGACTGAAAGTGTGAAATGGTTGAAGATTTAAAAATCAATATGTAAAATTGATTGCATTATTACTTCATAATCGATACTTTATCTTTCTGCTGTGTCTTTATCAAATTATTCTGTTAATAGCGTCGATAGCAATTCAAGGAAATTTAAGCAATTGGATTGGATATATGCCATGTCTAATTGTATTGTTCCCGCAACATGGCGTTTAAGGATTAAAGGAATTAGAACAAATATTTTTTTAGTAATTCCATGCTATATATTAGAAATAAAAATGATTGAAAGTGTGCAATGGTTAAAGATTTAAAATCAATATGTGAAATTGACCTTGCGTTATTAATTCTTCTTAATCGACACTTTATTCAATGTATTTCATATCATATTTTAAAAAATTGCATCAATCAACAATTTAAGAAATTTGAAACACGTAGTGTGACATTAGAGGTAAAAATTTAAGAAGTTGGGACAATTGTTTCTTTAGTAATTCTATGCTACATATTAAAGATAAAAATGATTAAAAGTATGAAATGGTTGAAGATATTTAACTCTCCCTCACATGTACACGGGGGTCATTTGTGTATAAGCGATTTTTTAAATTATGAATATTTTGGAAATAAATGAATACAAACGCGCCGCTCTGCTCCTAAAAAAAATTGTGGGATGGAGGAAGATACTCGTGAAAGCCCGGCAATGGATATCATTTTCTCGCTCAGTAGCGGATATTCGAGAGAAAATCGAGTACGGATACAAATGACCCCTGTATATACTTAACGCATATCTATTGTACAAGTAAGAAAATAATTTTTTTCGTGTTTCTTGATTATTTTTATAAGTAAAACACATATACATAACGAAAAAATTTTTATTTAGCATTATCTTAGAATAAAAATGGCAAATCACTTTGCAGAAGAAATGTTACTAGGATTTGATCACTAGCAGTTATATAATGTACAAAAATTATCTTTGATACGAAATTATCTTTGATTACTTTTAAATTATCTCAAATTACTTAAGATTATCTAATATTATCTTAAATTATTTGGGATTATCTTAGAGTATTTAAAATTACGTCATATTTTGAGAGATTACCGAGATTACCTTTTTCCAAATTTACTTCGCTCATCTAACAATAAGATTACTTTATATGAGTATACAAAATATTATTTCTTCAGATCGTTCTAGAATGTCTTTATAAACTATGATAAATATCTTCGAAAAGATCGATTTTAGATTTTCACTACTTAAAAAAAAATATGATATGCAAGATAATAAAATGATACACAGAAGGATGGAAACTCTATTAAATATTTTTTCTTCGTTGATCTCGCTAAGGATGACCCTAAAAGATGGTCGAAACATTCGAGTGTACAACAAGTCAAAAATATAATTTATATATACATATAATTAATGATTATGCATTAAGTACTGCACCAAACTCTCATTTGCCTAATTTCCTACACTATTTTAATTTCGAGAGTTTATAACTAGTTATTCTTATTAAAAAAAAAAAACGCAATTTTACAAAACAAATCTTTATTGTACAGGAATACAAAAATATAAAAATTTGCAAACAGAATATGTATAGATAGTAACAAGTTCGACTACTCGTAACGTTTGAGATTTTTTAATACTAACAAAACAATATCCAATTGGATATAAATACAATATTATATAATAGGTACTTTATAAAATAAAAAATATATAAAAAAACTCTAATAGTAACACACACTTTAAGACTCTTTGTTAAATGATATCATAACTAGTTTACTATTAAATTAAAAATTTTGCGACTAATCAAGTGAAGTATAAATAAAAAGATACATTTGCGAAACAAATATCTGAAAATTTTCAACTTCTGTGAAATTGGCATCTCATTTTTCAAAAAAATGAAGAAATTTTGGTCACAGTTCTGAATGCACCCTGAAGAATCCAAAATTAAGAATAGTTTCGACGAATTAATACAATATAAACAAAAAAATTAAAAATTTGGGGACTCTTCACAAAACGAAGAACGAAAAATCGCGATATCTTCTAAACCATTAATCCTAGCGTTTTAAATGATAATAACTTTTAATAGAACTCTTGGAGTGCTATCCAGAACTGTCAATAGAACTGCTGTAATGTTAAAAAATTTTTTATTCTTCAGATGTGAGAAAATCAGACATTCAAAAAAACTTCGAACATTGATAACTTTCGTTAAAACTCATAGGGTGCTACCTTTTAACGAAAGTTATTAATGCTCGAAGCGCTAGGACTAACGATTTAAGAGATATCGTGATTTTTCATTCATCTAACACCAGAGAGGTGAAAATTTTTTAAAAATTCTGGCAATTCTGATGAGCATTTAATACCTTTTTACAATATATATTTTCAATCAATTCTTGACATAAAAAAAATTGCTTTTTTTATAATCTAAGAATTTTATAATCTAAGAATCGTTAGGTTTTCGCGGTTCCACATCTTGTAGTGCTTTCTCTTTCAGACTGTGGATACACGAGCGATTAAAAATTACAAAAATGCATCCTTATCTT
>NW_017259239.1:495631-498045 GCF_001594045.1 Atta colombica | reverse complement strand
CGTATATTTTCAAAACAAATTAACAAAAGTTAAATAATTAAAGTCATGGCTTATTTCAAGCTTACAATTGGATTGACTTTAAATTAATACAATTAACATAACAATGTAAATACTGTATAATAATCTAAATACAATTAATAAAATAATATAAAAAATATAAAATTAAAACGTTTCGGCTTACAAAGCCTTCTTCAGTGTATAAAACAAAAATATATTATTTATTAACAAATCAATTAGATAGCGCATAATGAAATATTTAAAAACCATCAGTAATAAATATGTCAATTCATATAAGATTCGAATGTCAAAATATATTAAGACAGATTACATAAAATAAGAAGAATAAAATACTTCGGTCAAAAATAGATTAACGTGATGTTCTTCGATAAATTTTGCCAAATTTCTCGGTTGAAAATGGGAATCCAGTTTATCGCAGACTTAAATCATTCGATTTGAGAGTTCAATTGTTATATAATATTTTATAATATTTTGTAGAACGAAAAGAAGTATTAAAATAATACAATTAATATGAATAAGAAATACAGAATCAAATCATAATTTACGTTAATTATATAAAAAATATTCCTAGATAACATTTATATTGCATAAGATATCTAAAAGACGTCTTTTAGACATCTTTTAGACGTCTAAAAGACGTTTTTTAGATATTTAATTAAAAATCTCAATCGGTCAAATACATTAAAATTAGAAGTTGTCTGTTAATCGTTTGAAAATTGACTGATATGATGTGTAGTCAAATAAAAATAAGTCAATAAAACTGAATGTAAAAACAAGTTTGTTCAAAATTATAACAATTTATGTTCACGTATGTCATCCAATATGTTAAAATAAGAGTCCAATAACTCAGTATCTTTCATTAAATTTAAACCATTTTTTTGTTTTTTAATATGAATTTCACAACATTTCAGAAATATTTTTTTTGTGATAATTCTTTTCAAAATCAAGTATACTAACTTTTTCCTAATTAAAATTATGATTTTGATATGTTTCAGTAATATGTTTCATTATATACGCTGATTCGTTCATTTAATAATGTATTTTTGCTTTATATACTGAAGAAGGCTTTGTAAGCCGAAATGTTTGTAATTTTATATTCTTTTATATTATTTTATTAATTGTATTTAGATTATTATATATTAGTGTACAACTTTGCTTTCGCCGTTTTCCTATAGATGGCTTGGTAAGTGGTGGTCGAAATAAATAGATCACAGACGTCATACAATAAACTTGAGTATCTGTCAACATAACCCCATAGAAACATTAGTCGATTTGTGTCTGCATCATAAAGTTATTCCCGATTGAAAATGTCAGTTTACGAGCCAAATTCTCGTCATTTGCGGGAGGTTTTAATTTTTTGCTTCAATATGAAGAAATCTGCGGCTGAGGCTCTTCGAATGCTCTCAAATACTTATGGGGAGGCCACTATTAGTGAAAAAACGTGTCGTGAGTGGTTTCAACGCTTCAAGAACGGGGATTTTGATGTCCAAGGTCATGCTCTGTATTTGGTGGAACCAGCTCGGCGTAGTGTATTATGAACTGTTAAAACCGACTGAAACAATCACAGGCGATCGGTATCGAACGCAATTGATGCGTTTGAGCCGAGCATGGAAAGACAAACGGCCGCAATACAACGAGAGACACGATAAAGTGATTTTGGAGCATGACAATGCTCGACCCCATGTTGTGAAAGGGGTCAAGACATACTTGGAAACGCTGAAATGGGAAGTCCTACCCCATCCGCCGTATTCTCCAGACGTTGCCCCCTCTGACTATCACTTGTTTCGATCAATGGCACACAGCCTGGCTGACCAGCACTTCCGGTCTTATGAAGAAGTAAAAAATTGGATCGATTCGTGGATAGCCTCAAAAGATGACCAGTTTTTTCGACGCGGGATTCGTACGCTACCCGAAAGATGGGAGAAAGAAGTGGCCAGCGATGGACAATACTTTGAATCATAAATGTATAACCAGTTCTTTACAATAAAGCCTCGAATTTCGGAAAAAAAACGGCGGAAGCAAAGTTGTATACCTAATAGTATTTACATTGTTATGTTAATTGTATTAATTTAAAGTCAGTCTAATTATAAGCTCGAAATAAGCCACAACTTTGTTCAATAATTTGTTCAATATTTCGTATGCTGATAGAGCGGACTAAACTTGTTCGGAAAATCTACTATTTTACAATACTTTCGCAATAATTTTTCGCAAAAGTTAGCGGTCTTACCGTGTAATTCTTAGAAACGTCCCTATATCATTCAGAGAATGATTATCAAATATTTTATGTGCTGATATAATGGACTAAACTAAGAATTCTACATCATTTTGCAATTTTCGCAAAAACAATAAGACAAAATTGTTCATTTTCTTCTCATTATTATAGAGTTCTGAGAATT
>NW_017259239.1:491589-495531 GCF_001594045.1 Atta colombica | reverse complement strand
TATATATACAGAGTGTCTCTTAAGGTCCGAGCCACATGGGGGTGGAGAATGGATCAAAGGGAACAAAAAATTCTATATTGAGATATTCGCTATAGTTTTCGAATTAGAAAAGGAAATGCCGGGATTTTATTTTATTCTAAGCCAATATGCGATTAAGCCGCGCCGCGCGAATTCGTAGGAACGGTCTACTCGAGCGGCGGCGCACAGGAAGTAACGCTTCGTTGCCTAGCACAGCCTGGCATGGCGGTTCTATGTGTTTCGGGCCTACACTATCCAAAAATGTTATTTTAGCTGAAGTTTTTCTTATACATTTCTTATCATTATAAATCGCGTTACTTAGCACGATTAAATATGTTTTAACACAATTATAGATATGTTAAGCGATGTAATTAATTAGAGTATTACGCAAAACATGTGCTGATCGTCGCGATACCTTTCCGCTTGCTTTATTATATGATGTTTCTATTTAATTATGCTTCGAGACACATTTCGTCGCGTCATTTTATGCTATATATTTAGTCGGAGTTTTATTTTTTGACATGTTAATGTATGTACACTGAAATTATAGTATAAGCTCGCGTAGATAGCCACTACATTGTAAAAATAGTATAAGAACTTTTTACAATATATATATATATATATATATATTGTAAAAAGTTGATAAAAAATTCTGAAAAAATTTTCAAAATTCTTTAAAAAAAAATTAAACCATTTTTTTTCTTCTCTGTTTTCTTCTAAAGTTGATTGCACTTA
This sequence comes from Atta colombica, assembly GCF_001594045.1. Classification (NCBI taxonomy): domain Eukaryota; kingdom Metazoa; phylum Arthropoda; class Insecta; order Hymenoptera; family Formicidae; genus Atta; species Atta colombica. The sequence continues at coordinate 494,778 of NW_017259239.1, read as the reverse complement.
AATGAAACATTATTAATATTCGATGATTTTTAGTAATTAATATCTTGTTAACTATTGCGAAAATTATAAATGATACAGAACTTTTTGACTTAGTTTAGTCCACTGTATCAGCACATAAAATATTTGGTGATCATTCTGAGCTAAGGACGTTTCTGAGCCAAAATCACATGGTAAGGCCGCTAAACCTAGAGCGATAATGGGGAAATAATAGGCATCGCCTACAAGAATCAGCCCAAAATGTGCCGAGCAGTGTTTAATAGTTCGATTAAATAAATATCGTAGCAAAATTTTTAATTTATCACTAATTATAAGTTGTGATAAAGAGTCTGTATTACTATTGGTGTTGTACTATTGGTATTGTTTAAAAATATATTTTAATTTATAAAATATTTATTAATATTTATATATAATTGGATATTATCTTGTCAGTATTAAAAAATCTTAAATGTTACGAGTAGTCGAACTTATTACTATCTATACAAATAATTCATATTCTGTTTGTGAAATTTTTATATTTTTGTGTTTCTGTATATAATAAATATTTGTTTCGTAAAATTGTATTTTTTTTTTCTTAAGCAGTGAAAATCTAAAATCGACATTTTGCAGATATCCGGATTCCGAGTTTTCTAAAAAAAAAATCTATACAAAAAAAGATTGTAATTTTGCAACAATGTATAAGATATTATAGCATTATAAATATGCATATTTCTAGAATACTTATAAGAAAAAAATAGAATACTTGTATAAGAAAAAAAATAATTTATTTATGATATTAAATTTTAATCGGATATATTCTCGGTTACTAATGATATCTGGTTATTCAGTCGGATAAAAAAATGTTGGATAATATCGAATACTTTTCAAATATCCGGTGCATCCCTAATTAATATCACATGCATATTTTCAAAATGGCGATAGTTAGATTGAGAAAATGATTCAAATTTTGCTCATTTTTTCCCTCTTATTTGCTCTTCTAAAAAATAGAAAAAAATTAATATAGACTATTAATTCTCAGTTCAGACATAATGACATGTTTTCTGAGTATAATCGTAAAAGTAGAAGTCAGTCGGACTAATAGTTTTTTTGGAATCATGATCATCATATTCGAAAACACGGTTTCCAAAAAAACGCATTTAAAATTTTGAAACATTTTAGTATAAGTACGGGCGAATTTGGATAGGAGTGCGATCTTAAGAAGATTTTATATGTAAATTTGTCAAAAGTTTTATCACACTGAAAAGAACCTGTTGTAAAAAGGTCGAAACGTCTATATGTAGTTTTGCGTTATTGCTATCTAAGAATAAATATATAAACATTATATTGCGCGAACATCAAGCACAGCTTCTTTGCTTTCTTTTATATTTTGACTATTTGAAATATTCGTTGGAACCTAATAATAAATTGTATTATTTGTTAAATTCTTAAGATTATAAACTTTTAAAAAAAGAAAAAAAATCAATTTTTTTCGATTCTTCAAACATAAAGATTCCTTTAAAAAAATCTGGAACGGGAGATGTGTAAGCACTATAATCATATTTTTCCTTTCTTTGCTGCACTTTTGTCTTCAACGTCAATAATTTGCAGCGTTTCAATTAACTTACACAACTGTTTACAGCTTGTTGATCATTTTCTATAAAATACATATTAATATTATGTAAATTATCATAATCAAGCAAGGAAATAACATTCCGTGAACATACTGAGTTGCGTTCCAAAATTCAATCCTGTCAATTCGAGTATCCTTGGTCACCGAATGTTGAATAAAAATAAAAGATACTCGGAGTTGATAGAGTCAAGTTTTATATAATATTGTTTTAAGACTCCTGAATAATCGCTGTGACACAATCGTCGACTCAACGGTCGTAGCGAAGAAGTTAAAAAAACCTGAACCGAAAACTGGACTGAAACCGAACCAAAAAACATTTTCAGTTCGGTTACCGTTTCGATTCATTAGCCTGCACAATATTTCAGTCCGGTTATCGGTTTCGATCCGACAAAAATAACGGTTAAGATTCGGTTATCGATTTTGGTCCGGTCCAAGTCTTTGCATCTCTAAAGTAATCTTGGGTAATATGAGGTAGTATTTGATAATCTGGAATAATTTGAGTATTAGGTAATCTTAAATAATTCGAGAGGTAATTTAAAGGTAATCCATATCAAAGATAATTTTTGTACACTATAATCACTTGTGATCAACCCTCGGCTAAAAATTATTTAGATTTACCAATAATTACCTTGAATTATCCAAAATTTCGTTTGGATTGAATTACCTAGTCCTTGTACAAAAATTAACCGTTCGTGTTACAATTTCTTTGTTCTCTTATACAATATTATCTCGTATTTTTTTTTATTTATGAAAGTATATATGAGATTACAGATTTTGAATAAAAAATCAATTTTATAAAATTAAATGTCAATTTTTCATAGAAACGCTTATTTTTATACGTACTTAAATTGTAAGATTTTGTATTTCAAACTTAAGCATTCAAATTAAAAAAAGTATTGGCATATATTTTTTTGTTAAAATTTGAACTTTATTTTCTATTTTTAATGATTAGATTTCATTGATTTGATCAAAAATTATTAATTTTTGAACGTATCATTATCATATTCATATTTCTATTCACATTTTTGCAAAAATAAAATATTTAAACAAATAGATTTGTTAAATTATGTATAAATTTTTCAGTTAAGAACATTAAGAAAATTTGATGAGATGGGCCCAATCCAATAAAACCCGGTGGAAACCGATCAATAATTACGCTGCGCGCGGATTGATGAAATAAAGAGCAGGAACCAAATGAAAATCGGCCGATGTAATGAATGTACAAGTAATCAGTATGATTTATAGCACTGCTATAAATCATAAACAGACAAAAACTGAAATTTTTATCTTGTAACACTTACGAAATTATTAAAAACTACTGTGCATTAAATAACTTTTCCTTCAATTATTTATTAAATTATAATGTACAAAATTATAATGTACAAAATTATAATGTACAAAATTTGGATTTCTCAAAAATGCTTTTTCTTTTCAAAAAAAAAAAATTCACAAAAAATATATTATAAATAATAAATATTTTGAAATCTCACAATGAAGTTTATTTCGATTTTTAGAAAATAAAAAAATTATTTAATTTATTTTTAGTTTTAATTTTCATCCTTCAAATATCAATTGTATTATAG
>NW_017259239.1:486324-491489 GCF_001594045.1 Atta colombica | reverse complement strand
AAAATGAATTTAAAAAATAAGTAAAAAAATGAATAAAAAATGATTGGATTCAAAGATTGATCTGATCGATTTAGCATGGAATGCTTCTTATACAGATATGTATGCGTGTATATTATATTAATCAATAAATAAAATTAAATAAATTAAATTGAAATTAGTTTATAACATAATTATCTATTATATTAAATAAGAATCTTGTTAATTATTAGTGGACTATAAAGAATAAAAATGCAATAAAATTTAGATTTAAAAAACTCATCTAAATTAAAAAAAAATCCGAGTTTTTTCAAACCCTGGTTAAGGAAGCTACATGAAAATTTTTAAATATTTTTCAACTACTTAATCCATAAAAAAAATATGCCGGACATAAATGATTCCCGTATACACTTAATGGATACTAAAAAAACATATTACACGGTGAGGTTGATACTCTATCGAATTTTTCGTTCATATTGTTGATAGCACTTTAAGAACATTGCCGATTTATACAAGGATCAGAATGCACTAAAAACTTTTCACAAGCTTTATTTAATAAAAAATGCATGTAAATATTACGTAAAAAGCGCATCTGATTTCTTGATTTTCTCGATTTTATGTTCATCAAAATCTGAAATCCAACCTTGATCTTCGATTGAAACATGACCTCGCTAAATTGGCTTTCGCTGAGCGAAAGATATATTCACGTCGTGAGAATCGAAAGTGCCGCGAGATAAGTCTCGTCCTTTTCGAAACAGTTACGCGAAGCAAGTCCTTGACCTTCTACGACGTTCTGTTAATCGTTTCTAAGTTGAGATTCTGCATCGAGATTGTCAAAAGACACGCAAATTGCATCGATCGCGAGTTCTACGTATATATTGCAAACCGCGCGTGCAGCAATTCGTTTTCGCATCATGTGCAAAAGAGATTGACTTTATTATTCAACCTCTCATTATCTCCCAAAGTCACGTCCACCTTACAAAATTTACAGTATATATATATATATATATATATATATATATATAACAAAACAGATAAACCAGTTTCGTACCAATTTCCTGGCACGCAAATGGTATCATAAATGGAATCAATTAAATCGGTAATTTAAATTTTTATTACGTTTTATAACCTTTTAGTTTCATAATATTAAAAAAAGGAGATGGAGAAAGAAAAACTAAAAATATTTTTGCTTAATATTTTCTGATTGTAAAGTTTCTACATTATTTATTCAGAATATGAAAAAAAATTTTCTTGGACACTCAAATAATATCATAAATGGAGTTGATTAAAATTTTTTTATATATAAAAATTCAAAATTTATTACATTTAGCTTCGTAAGATTAGAAAAGAAGAGAAAAAGAGAAAGAAAAAAAATAGAGTTATTTTCTTAGTCTTAAATGCAGAGTTTTTACGTTATTTATAAATGATGTAAAAAATTTTTCTGAAATACATAAATGACATTGTAAATTTGTAAATAGAATTAATTAGATCGATAATTTAAATTTGTATCACATATTTACAGCTTTTAAAAAAAAGAAAGGAAAAAAGAAAAAAATGAAGATATTTTTGCTTCGCCTTTTCTGGATGTAAAATTCCTACATTATTTAAATGAAAAAAAATTTTTTGGAATACGCAAATGGCATTGTAAATGAAATTTATAATTAAATCGGTAATTTAAATTTTTATAACGTATAGTTATCATATTAAGCTTTATCATATTAAAAGAGAGAAAAACAAGAAAAGAAACAATAGAAATAAATATATAATATAATACGAATTTTAGACAGATAAGAAAAATCTATAAGGAGATATTTTTGCTTATAGCATTTTCTGGACATAGAATTCCTATGTTAAGAAAATACAAAAAATTTCTTGCGCGAAGCATCATAAATGGAGTTATTAATTAAATCAATAATATAAATTTTCATTATATTTACTTTGTCACATTAAAACAGAAGAAAGGAAAAAAGAAATAAATATAAAGAGATATTTTTGCTTAGCTTTTTTTGTAGAACGTAGAACCTTTATTTATTCAGACATAAAAAAAATATTAATACTCAAATAATTGTAAATATACATGAAAAAAAGAAGGGTTAGAACAAGAGAGTGGAGGAGGTTACAATTGCACACGCGAGTCGCTCGCGCCGGCGCGCAACTTTGATCTCTCGCGTGCCACTCTCCAAATATACACAGAAATGCAGGGCAAAGACTGTGCCCATTCGAGCATTGCATTTACATAAGTTGCAAAGCACAAAGTATTTAAAAATTCTTATCAAAAATATAAGTCGCCACATGCGTGTCAATTCGCAATCTTCGTCGCGTGTCGCGAAACTCGTCGTTATTAATAACTCCGCAACTCAAAATAGAATTAGAGCGATAGAATAGGAGAGTATTTTCCGTTTATTTCAGCTCGGGCTCAGGATCGATATATTAGAATATCGCCTTGAGACTTTGATAAGGCCCGCAATGATCGGCGACTATGCCGCGGAAGGGCCGATGAGTTTCGCGTAATTTCGCGACGGGACAGGATTGACAAGAGTAGACAGGAGCAAAAAGTAGGACTACGTTTGGCACTTACTTACTTGGCGGTGGCGGCGTGCCCTAGCTGACAGGACGACACGGAGTCGTCGCTATCGTTCTCAACATTCGCCTCGTCCGTGGGAAGATGCACCGCGGCATGGCATCCGTCACCGGTGCCCTTCGGATTCGCGACAAGTTTGTACATAGGACGAATGCACCTCACGAGAATGCAACGCGCCGTACGCCGGTCGGCATCGCCGCTGGCGCGCGCGGAAACAACGCCACGGCGCGTATTATTGACGGCCTCAGTTTCACGCTCGATTCACGCCGCGTAATAGAACGGACGGATGGACACACGGGGAGCACTTGTCAACCACCCTGTAGAAGCGGGTCGCGTTGCGCCTTACATCCCGCTACCTAGTACCGATTTCGCATACGTTACTAGCCGTCTACTCCGACACACCTGTCGTCATCTACCGACGTCGTCGCCGTCACGACGTACGTCCTATTCGATGATACGATATTGTTTCGTACTGCTACTGCCATTTAGCGGTGACTAAGTTAACTATCTGCGTCGAAATTGTTGCTACGAATGTCGGTAACTGCGCAGCGCATGGAGTTCGAGTTTTTTGGAATAACAATTGAAAATGGAAGAAATGAATGAAAATTTAATCAAGTCGTACGAATTATCTGTCCTAGAGATAATTATAATCGATGATGAAATAGTTTGGCGAATGTGAACCAAAAATGGCAGATAGAAAGAAATAATAGATATGCTTTCTCGTATGAACGCATGTGCAAGAAGTGTTAGAATACGTGACAGTAATAACAATACCTGAAAAAACTAATTGAGCTCATCAATTGGAATTGTGTAATTGTAATTTGTTAATTTTCTCTTTGTCCGAGATCTTGGAACGATTTTTAACTTCTTTGATACAAGTTTTATTCATTTGCTTGTAGCTATCTATCTCTTTTTTTTTCTTCGCACTCATTTTGCGACAATGTATGTACGCTATTAGAAAAATACGAGTAGACCAAGGTGGAGAACCAATTAAAAGTGTGCTCGCTTTCGCCAAACTCTGATTATAGGATCTCTAGTCTATTGGAATTACTACTACCATTTATTAAATTAATCGTATAATTAGATCAGTGTTCGGTATTAGATACACATTTCAGGCCGATTCCGGCGCGCGACTCTCATTACCGCTCGAGACTCAGCGGCTGAGCCGCCCATAGAGCTTATACTACTGAAAAGGGAATACGGACGTCGAGCTATGAGCAATAGCTAAAGGACAGAAGATGTATTTCTATTCTTTTCTATCCTCTTTCTACGCACATGCATAGAAAGAAGAAAAGTTACTGAGCAGGACAGAATACATTTTCTGTATCTCAGATCTTGCTTACACTTTCCATTCATTGCTTGGTATAGGCCATTCCCTCTTTAGTAGTATAAGCTCTATGAAGCTGCCGGTCGCTCACGTGACGCTCTGGCTCAGGAGCATCTCTGTAGCTTACACGTGCGGAGGTCGTACCTTACATTATTAAAGAATATTTTTCTTGCAAAATAATTTTTATTTTCTTAAAAAAATTAAATACTAAATTTTCTAAAACATTTTGTCATAATAATTCTTGCCTACATTCAATAATTGTTATAAATTTATATCGAGAAGTTTCTATAACAGACTTGAGAAGATTGAAGTCAGAAAATACGTGAATCTGGAAATTCCGTGTTTTCCATACAAAATCTTACAAAGTCTCAAGTAAGGATTCTAAAATGATCCTTTCTACTTCAATATTGAATAACTCGGTGAAAAAAAATTGTACAGAGGTCTATAAAAAACAACTTAAAGATAAAGATAAAGATTCATTCTTTTGAAAGCTATAAATCGCATTTGTGCACAATTTTTAATTCATCCGTGGAACTTCACAAATTTCATAAAAAATTTTTGAGATTTGATCTTCATTTACGTTTATATAACTTCATGAAATATTAGTAATACTGTAATAGTAATACTGTTTTTTGAAGTACTGGTCTGTAAAGTAGAGATTTCAAGCTTTAAAATGCTTTTTTAAAAATCTTGATACGATGATTTTTTACAAAGTTATTTTATCTCGAAATTTATCTATTTTTGCAAGATAGAACAAGTGTTGCGTTAATTTTATTGATGAGGGTATATAATATTAGGTGTACAACTTTCCTTTCGCCGTTTTTTTTCCGAAATTCGAGGCTTTATTGTAAAAAACTGGTTATACATTTATGATTCAAAGTATTGTCCATCGCTGGCCACTACTTTCTCCCATCTTTCGGGTAGCGTACGAATCCCGCGTCGAAAAAACTGGTCATCTTTTGAAGCTATCTACGAATCGATCCAATTTTTTATAAGACCGGAAGTGCTGGCCGTGTGCCAGGCCGTGTGCCATTGATCGAAATAAGTGATAGTCAGAGGGAGCAACATCTGGAGAATACGGCGGGTGGGGTAGGACTTCTCATTTCAACGTTTCCAAGTATGTCTTGACCACTTTCGCAACATGGGGTCGAGCATTGTCATGCTGCAAAATCACTTTATCGTGTCTGTCGTTGTATTGCGGCCGTTTATCTTTCAATGCTCGGCTCAAACGCATCAATTGCGTTCGAGCCTAACTAATCGCCTGTGATTGTTTCAGTTGGT
>NW_017259239.1:479052-486120 GCF_001594045.1 Atta colombica | reverse complement strand
GCCAATTCTTCTTGATTTTGACACGAGTCTTGCTCAAGTAATGCCTCCAATTCTGCATCTTCGAAAACCTTCTCTCTTCCACCGCTATGCCGGTCTTCGACGTCAAAATCACCGTTCTTGAAGCGTTGAATTCACTCACGACACGTTTTTTTATTAATAGCGGCCTCACCATAAGTATTTGAGAGCATTCGATGAGCCTCAGCCGCAGATTTCTTCATATTGAAGCAAAAAATTAAAACCTCCCGCAAATGACGAGAATTTGGCTCGTAAACTGACATTTTCAATCAAGAATAACTTTATGATGCAGACACAAATCGACTAATGTTTCTATGGGGTTATATTGACAGATGCCCAAGTTTATTGTATGACGTCTATGATCTATTTATTTCGACCACCACTTATCGCTAAAGCCATTTATAGGAAAACGGCGGAAGCAAAGTTGTACACTTAATAATTAATTCTTATCCTACTTTTTAAAAATTTATATCACAAATTGTTTCAAATTATATTCAGAAATAATAAAACAATTATTTTTAAAGATGTTTTACACATGTATTTTCAAAACGATAACAAAATTATGATAAAATTAGAGATTATTCTAAATCACAAAAATAATATAATAAATTCGGTGACGATTTATTATCTGGATTATAAATTATTTTAATAAGTAGCAGCATTTTTTAAATTTATATTTTATATTCTAATAAAAATGGAAATGTATTATAAAGTAAATCATGAAAATCTCAAGTTTTTAATATGAGTACGTTATGTATTCGAGATTATTTATATTACATTGCGATGCATGAATTAGTTGTCCAGTAAATAAATAAAATACTTATTTATTCTATATTTTTTGTAACTAATCAGTGAATCGCAATAAAATTTTACATAAATTATTTTGAATATTTAAAGTAATCATAAAAGAAAAAAAACGTAAATTTTTTAATCACTAAAAAAATTTTCATTTTTAACAATAAAAATAATAATAAATAAAATTAATAAACTATAAAAATGTGTCATTAAACAAAAATATATTCTTATTCACACAACTTTTATTTGTGTATAGTTTATTAGAAGTGTAAATATTAAACATATCTCCAAATTTTCTATGCAAGGACTGTATGTGTTATACAATCTTACTAATAATTGCAAATATATTGCGTTACAACATTGCTATGATATTACAGCGCAAGCTTGCTGAAGACGGACATTTTTATGATGCTATGAATCATAAAAATGTATGAATTTACAACATGATAATGTTGTAAATATATTGCGCATTTTATTTGGAATATTACAAGATTGCAAGGAGATATCTGCAATCATTTTGCAATCTTTCTGAGCTGTATGGGTACACTACCTTCATGAACCTTTCACTCGCATAAATTTTATCAAATGGTCGTACAAAAATTAAGACATTATTATAAAATATCAATAGTGTTACATTGTTAGATATTAAGCAATTCAATCTTTTAAGTTAATCTTTACGCTGCCGGCATTAAAATAGTTTCATTAAAATGGTTTCTTTCCTCGAAAATTTTTCTATATATTGAAGGAATATGCACATAGCACATAATGTCGAGATTTGTGCAGAGTGGCTTTTCGACAGGAAACGTAAGAAGCATCGCACAGATCGATAATGGCCTCTTTAGATGCAGAAGCAAGGCGCACTCCGCGGAGAAATAAATACCTCCGCGGTAGAGTACAATATAAAGAGGCCGATCGTGCCTACGGTCATTGTATTGGTGGCCGAGCCTGTAAGGGAGCCAAAAGGAAAACAGATCTGATACTCCCTTCTCGTCATCAGGGGATAAAACGATGTTAGCATCAGCTCAAAATTCCGGGAAGCCTTCAGGCTTTCAGTCAGTCGCGCCGATGGGGGTTGATCCGATTTCTGAAAAACTAAAACTAGTGCCGGAACTGTTCGCTTCCGCGCTACGAAGAAGCCAATTCTCCGACTTAATCCGGACAAGGAGTTTGCTTCGAGAGACTCTCCGGCAGAGACAATGGATTGACATAGAAAAGCCTCTGAAGCCCCAAATGGCCTGTAGGCTGCTAATTTAAATCATTGCGGCCAGACGCAGGATATCATCTTTTCCAGATGGATTGCCAGGTTCATTGCTGAACCCTATAGAGTCCTCGAGGATCACCCATGCTGGATGACGGGATTCTATGGACTCGATTACCTGTTGTATGAGGCTCACAAATATCGCAATAAACGAACATTTTATTGGGGATAGCGCGCCACAAGCTGTAGGGTTCACTATTCCAGAAATTGTCCTGTCTTTTCAAATCCATGAGTAAGAAAAGTTTTCTCTTGTGTTTTTAATGGAATTAGGTTTATGTATCGTAAGCTTGGAATAAAATTGATGTTTATTGGAAATTGCTGATGAGAAACCAAGCATTTGTAGAAGATTATCGGAAAAGTTTATGATGTAGCATTTTCTCATCGCAATTAATACTTATTATAAAGATTTTGCCGCCAGATGCTTTTTGCTGTTCAAAATAAAAATGCGATTCGGCATTTTTACACGTATCAATAAGCTTGTGAATATCATTGTAAAATCCAATGAAATGCAACCTCTTTTTGCCGAAAACGGCCCATTCGTCCCCTCATCGAGTTTAACATTGACGAATCTGATCACATTTTCTTTATGACATGTGTGTAAAAAGGTAAAGGAAATTGAATCGCTTATTGCAACTTCCCATTGTCCGTGCAACTATAGAGTAAGGTAATTCCGTAGTGAAAGACGAAAATGTATTATTCGGAAAATGACGCATACTGTTGTTACTCAGAAGCACCAGAAGAAATTGTTCCTCCTCCATTAAACTCGAAATCCAAGTATTAAACTTACTGGAATAACCAGCCAACTAGCAGTTGCTTATTAGCTTCGCGTCCCCTATTCTTATCACATGATTGATGATAAACTTCTTCCTCTTAGTTTTTCTCAACTCGAGCTAATTCCTGCTCATGAAAAATACGTCTATGACTTCATCCGCTAAATCTCGCGATTCGTACACATAAGGGTTTCGTTAATCGAGAACACGGTAAATTCGAAATTTCTTCTTGCTTCACTTAGCCTTGTATCCTTTCTCGAAAGTACTTTCCTTTCTATTAATGCGAACGAGATTTCCAACGCAATATTTAATCTTTCGCATCCGTTTTTTTTAACATTTCATTTTTTCAATGACAAGCTATATTTTCACAAACGATACATGCATTTCCTCTCGTTACTATCGCAGGTTGCATTCTCGTGGACGAGTGACGCGTGTAATTATAAGCGCACACAATCCTGCAAAACATTGTAGCGTATTTTTATGCGTAAAATAATATTTTCCTATATTTTCTCCTTCAGTGTACTGTTATGGCGGCTTTGATCTAGATTGCGCGTTACGAATGTCGTTTTCTTTAAGAAATTTCTGCATTGGTTGCGCGATAAATTCTTACCCTTGTTCGTTTGTAAGTATACGGGTACGCGTCCTTTGCTTTTCGCTAATGTGCATTGAAAAGCTTTTATCATTTGTTGTTATTGTCAAGTAATAATTTTACCCAGATACTTATTTATTTAATACATCGATAATCATTAACAGAATAGCCGTCATTGTAACGTTTTAGGTTTCAGAGCTCGATCGAATCTGCTTCCCATGTCAATGTTTGTTACGCTGTAACAATGCAACCGTAGAAATTTACATGATATGGTCGATGCAACGTATACGCGAATCTTACGCTTCGAGTCAGCGCATGATTTCTCACCATGAGAAATTCGATTTAACAGGACGAGTTAGATTATTCACCGCCGAATAGCATAACGCGACGGATTGTAGTATAATTTTTCAAACGTCATTATTTTAGTTTTTTTTAAGTAATTGATTTTTTTCCCGTCTATAAAGATACGAGGATATCATTTTTCGTATATGAGAAAGAATCAGCAAATTTTCCTCATCTTTTTCTTGTTCGTAATTTTTACGTTTTTCTTCTTCCTAGCACTCTCGATATATAATCGGCATGGAATTCGCCCGAGATCGAAGTTTTATTGTTTGCAATAACAACGTACGTAGACAATAATCCTTTATTTCTCACCAGTGCAGAAAGTATGTTCAACGCACAGAATAATCGTGCAAACTGATCCACTGCTTTCATTTTTTCTCTCGCGCATTGCGTCGTTTATCAAATCAATGATATTCAACTCATTTTTCATGACGTTACCATCTATAATCACGATTCCATGCTCGTCTCAACTAATTCTATTAGACACAGCAAATATTTATATATTTTCGAAGCAAATATTTCATCAGTAAGCGGGCATGCCTATGATAAGATTTCGGTTTCCACTATTTCTTCAATGCTTTTTATCGCATGATTATGCTCGCTCGAAATTTCGAAATTTTTCATAATAATATTGGCATTACTGATAGAATATGGTGGCGGTATATCGGATGTTTGCGAGATCGTGAAAAATGCTGTCATTCGTCATCTCATTATCATGTGGCATTTCGTATAGCGCGGTCTTCTGCATTTTCGTTTTTGTTATGTCTTTGCGTTTCTTGGATCGTAGATATCGCTATAATGCCTTTCTGTACATTTTCCATCTCTCACTTTCGTCACACGGCTAGTTAGAATTAAAGTTCCTGAATAGTCAGCATGCAATTCAAAATCAGTCGGCGATCTGGCAAAATGTAGCAAAATCGGTGGTCTCACACACGCACGCACACACACACACACACACACACACACACACACACACACACACACACACACACACACACACACAAGCTTATGTACATATGTTTTCAGCGCACCGAAAGCGAGCACATGTACATGGGCTTGTTTTACAGCGCCTTTGTGTTACAGCGCCTCGCCATGATAAATGAACTTATAGACGTGGAAAAGTGACGTTTTCGATGATGAAATTTGTGCTGTATGCCATTTCGTGATTATTTACTTAATTGTAAAAATGTAATGTGTCTCGTACTTGTGAAAATTCTAAAAAGTCTTGGGCAGAAACTATAGTTATGGAATTTGATACGTAAAAGCGTATATTTCATTCATTTAAACAGCTGTTCAAATCATATGTTTCTGCCCGAAATTAGGCTCACTTTACCTGCTTTTTATCATTTATTGACTATTAAGGGAAAAAAAGGACAGTTTCTGTCCATTTTTAGGACAGATATTTTAAAGCAATCTCATCATTTAGATTTATTCAAATTGTCTTTATTTACGAATGGCTTGCATAAATTTACATTTGTCATTCCTCGCTTCTGACGTCACGATTCAACATGGCTGCCGCGATTCAAGAGTCTTAAGAATACTCATTTCTGCAGCGAGTCGTGTTAGATGAGTTTTGAGAATTTGCGTTGTATTAGTGCTCGCGGTGTTATCCGAATTTTGCGGCACTGCGATTTTCTTTGACTCTCCGCCAGCGAATGATGTCGGATTCTGACGTAGTATTCTCTAAAGATTTTTCGTCGAAATTAAAACCATTCTTTTCGCTCTTTCCATATTTTTTATTCCCACTATTTCGTTCCTCCGATAATTAACGATAAAAAGGTCGATAATATAGGTTTGATAATATAAGGTAAAAATCCACTTCACTGCGCTAACAGCTGTCTTTTATCCGTCCAATTTCCGCGTTTTGCCACGTCGCAGAGCTGTTTTCTACTTGGTTAACAGATTTTTTTCATAATGTTCGAACGAAATGGTACCTTTGAGTGTACACATTAACAGATACAACAAATTAGTTTTTCAGCGCTGTGTAAGAAGGTTGTGTGTTGTTTTTTGTTCAAATGATAGAACGCCAGGAGACAGGCTTCTTTTACCGATGTGGCGATTTTTGTCGCACTGTGCGACAAAATTCCCACTTTCATCGCGAGAAAAGCCTACGACTGATAAATGTGATTACCTGTTCTCACCTTTTATATGAATCCGATGGAAAATGATCTACGTGGCACGTTAACGTAATAAGTCATATTTTTCCCGAGAATATAAATTTCTATTTTTGTACATTTTATTACTCGTATAATGTATTTCTTTATTTATTATCTTGATAAAGTTTCAAAAAATTCTTTCTTCTTTCCATAAATTCTTTTTTTCAAAAGATAAAGATTTTTATATCAAAGATTTATAACTCACTATTTGACATTGTAATTCTTATAATTTTTTCGTTTAACACATGGATAGCACAGGTTTAAACATGTTCGTGACAATGAAATAATTCCATTATTCAACTTTCGAGAAAATTTTTTTTTTCGAAAAAAGAGAATTGAATCATAGCTTCATAAGAAAAATTCTTCTAAAATGTTTCTTCTAATTGACTGTTTAGTAAAATATTATTACATAAGCAATTTTTTGTTAATTTTCGAAGATTATATAAGTACAAATCGTTTTGGACAGAAGTACGCTGCTTCATTCGAGTCTTGCGAAGTGATTATTTCGTGAACAAGTGCTGTGATACTTCATTTTTATTTGATATTTTGGACTATTTGTCTCGTTCAGTATTATACAATATTACGTGAAGTAAGGAATGACCGAACAAAAAGACACTAATAATTCGAAGAAGACAGGGTAGATTCACGCCAACATCACAATCAGGTCGTGCAATGACGGAGTATATAGAAAAAAACTGTCAATTTCATATGTTGCTATCGACAACGTATGGACTTAACTCTTATACGAAGATGATATATGTGGAATTGCAAAGAAAAGACGAAAGTAGGATAGCTACGCGTGTTCTAATTCACTATGTGTTAGTGTGTATACGTATATGCGATATGTATATATGTGAAGCGATTAAGGAGGGGAAAGTGTACTCAAACGCTGGATCCGAGAGAAGAGAAGCGTGTTAGAGGGAAGGGGATGGTTGTTCTTTTTCTCTCTCATCCATCATGTTCTAACTCGTTGTCCTCTCTCTCATCCTCTCTTCCACTCGTTGCAGTCCTATATTTATTATTTATTCTATACTTATTATTTTAACTCGTTGTCCTCTGTCTTCTTTCCGTTGGGCTCTCTCCTATGTTTTTTTCTTTTTGACATAATTTAATTAAATAGATATATTTACGATTTTTAATGAC
>NW_017259239.1:470620-478952 GCF_001594045.1 Atta colombica | reverse complement strand
TATATTATAAATAATAATAATTTTTAATAATGTAGTACGAAAATGATCAAGCGCGCTTTCTTATCAACTAATTCAATACTTGAATCATATTATTGAACAACTATCATTATTGATAAATTTTTAATTGTAGGGATAGGGGAAAAAAATTAAAATGCATTAAAAAAATTTCATACTTTATTTTTTAAATTTGATACATTTTTTCTGGCGCTGTCATCAGTTATATATTTTAAATACATGTAACGCACAATTTTTAACATGTTTTCCACATCATACAATATTAATAATATCAAGATTTTGATATAAAGAATCTAATGTACACATATATCTTCGTAATCAGCATCCAGAAGCTCAATTAATCGAGTCATTTTCTATCAAGTACATCAACCAGCCATTCGCATTTTTCATATTCTTTAATGTATACGACAGCCTTATTGTCGTTATTCTCTTCCGCACCAATTACAGCCACGCCTTTTGAGTCATCATATCCACATTATTCAATCGTATTAAATCTCAAAAACATTAAGTTTCCGATAATATTGAATCAAATTAAAAAATTTGAAAATCTCAACGAGAAAATCTCAATCAATATATATTGCATCGAGAAGCAAAAAGAAATTCTTCCATTATGGCTCATTGATATGAAGAGGGACAAGCATGTCTATTGTACGTGCAGGATTTGCACGACGATAATATAGGACACTTTGCGTGGATCAAGGATCTGTCCCGCCTTGTGAGTTTGTAACTCAGCAAAAAAAAAACAAGAAATACTTTTGCGATCGATATATATTATATATATTTAATATAAAAAATTACAAATTAATATTTTCACTAACATATTTTGGAAAAATAATAATTTATGTTATTTTCCAGATGCTTATACTATTTTAGCTCGAGTGCAAAATTGCAGATCCACACAGTAGACTGTAGAAAACTTAATAATTGCGCGATCCGGCTACTTAGTGAGCAACTATAACAAGTGATTAAGCAACCACTGCAAGAAGGAGCGCGTTCATAGTTTATGTTGATCTATAGAATGCACCCTAGAGAAGATGGAGATAGACATGGAAACATCCAGCTACGTATCAGCAACGTCAGGTGTTTAACTTAACACATGTCACATACGTCAATTACATGTTATATGATTGTTAATTATTTCTATTAATTTATGGCTTCTGTACACTGGACGTGGAAACGCTTGCCCCGTGAATAAAATGCAACGCAGTAATCAATGAACATGTTAGGAGTTGTAAACTTATTGGTTACGCATTGCATTTTGCGTGCAGCAAGTAATTCTGCGTCCAGTGCGGAAGCCATTAGGAATTAGTTCGTTGAAATATCTGTTTTTCGTTGCCGCGTGACAAGATTTTTCAAATTTTATAATCAACTTTCATAATTTTTTGGAATATTTAGATTTAAAAAATTCGTTGAATATTGTGAAAAAAATGAAATAGAATGCTTGGAATTTGTTATTACCATTTCATTAGTTAAGAATAAAATTAGTTAGAATGTAATCTATTTTGTATAAACATATATTTTATACTTTATGCATACTTGCATGTTTATACATATATAAAATTAAAAAATATATATATCTGCATATAAAATTTATAATTAAGTATAAAATATAATAATTATAACATAAAATATATATTATTAGATGTACAACTTTGCTTCCGCC
Organism: Atta colombica; assembly: GCF_001594045.1. NCBI lineage: Eukaryota > Metazoa > Arthropoda > Insecta > Hymenoptera > Formicidae > Atta > Atta colombica. The sequence goes on along the minus strand of NW_017259239.1, from coordinate 477,274 downwards.
GTTTTTTTTTCGAAATTCGAGGCTTTATTGTAAAAAACTGGTTATACATTTATGATTCAAAGTATTGTCCATCGCTGGCCACTTCTTTCTCCCATCTTTCGGGTAGCGTACGAATCCCGCGTCGAAAAAACTGGTCATCTTTTTGAGGCTATCCACGAATCGATCTAATTTTTTACTTCTTCATAACACCGGAAGTGATCAGCCAGGCCATGTGCCATTGATCGAAACAAGTGACAGTCAGAGGGAGCAACGTCTGGAGAATACGGCGGGTGGGATAGGACTTCCCATTTCAACGTTTCCAAGTATGTCTTGACCACTTTCGCAACATGGGGTCGAGCATTGTCATGCTACAAAATCACTTTATCGTGTCTCTCGTTGTATTGCGGCCGTTTGTCTTTCAATGCTCGGCTCAAACTCATCAATTGCGTTCGATATCGATCGCCTGTGATTGTTTCAGTCGGTTTTAACAGTTCATAATACACTACACCGAGCTGGTCCCACCAAATACAGAGCATGACCTTGGACGTCAAAATCACCGTTCTTGAAGCGTTGAAACCATTCGACACGTTCTTTCGCTAATAGCGGTCTCACCATAAGTATTTGAGAGCATTCGATGAGCTTCAGCCGCAGATTTCTTCATATTGAAGCAAAAAATTAAAACCTCCCGCAAATGACGAGAATTTGGCTCGTAAACTGACATTTTCAATCAAGAATAACTTTATGATGCAGACACAAATCGACTAATGTTTCTATGGGGTTATATTGACAGATGCCCAAGTTTATTGTATGACGTCTATGATCTATTTATTTCGACCACCACTTATCGCTAAAGCCATTTATAGGAAAACGGCGGAAGCAAAGTTGTACACCTAATACATTTTATAGATTCATTTAAATTTCTCAGTTAGAAAAATTAGCATCGTATCTCGATAAAGATAAATTGAAAATTACGTGGTCAGAATTTTTTAATCAGCACGGAGGATTTTGATCTTCTCACGTAAAGATATATTTCCATATGAGTATACAGGATGTCATCAAAATCCAGACAAATCGAACAATTCCTTTAAAGAAAATGTTTTTAATGAAAAATTAAATATTATACAAAAAATCCTTTCACATGGCACTTGAAGAATCCTGTAGAGCACATTATTCGATATATCGCCCATTAGCGTGACTGATGGCCTCTATTCTCGGTCTGAAGCGTTTGCACGCACGCTATAATGTTGTGTCGACGAATATAATGCTGCCTCAATAACGGTCCTTAATGACGTCATATTGAGATGCCGAGATTTGTTTGTGACACTTTCAACGCTCCATACATAGTAATCCAAGGGATTTAAATCTGGGCTATTGGGGGCTCCAAAATGGAAGCCGAGGTGAGCAACTCGGCTTATCTTGGTAGCTTCAGAGAGTATCTGTCCTATTTTAATGTGTAGGGGAGTTTTTTGTAAGTTGGACATCTTTGTAGGTTGGACACCCTTTGACATTTCGAATATTTGCAGTGGAAATAAACTCCGACTGTCATCGTCTTTAAAATATTAGGTGTACAACTTTGCTTCCGCCGTTTTTTTCCGAAATTCGAGGCTTTATTGTAAAAAACTGGTTATACATTTATGATTCAAAATATTGTCCATCGCTAGCCACTTCTTTCTCCCATCTTTCGGGTAGCGTACGAAAAAATTGGTCATCTTTTGAGGCTATCCACGAATCGATCCAATTTTTTACTTCTTCATAAGACCGGAAGTGATGGTCAGCCAGGCCGTGTACCATTGATCGAAACAAGTGATAGTCAGAGGGAGCAACGTCTGGAGAATACGGCGGGTGAGGTAAAACTTCCCATTTCAACGTTTCCAAGTATGTCTTGACCACTTTCGCAACATCGAGCATTGTGCTGCAAAATCACTTTATCGTGTCTCTCGTTGTATTGCGGCCGTTTGTCTTTCAATGCTCGGCTCAAACTCATCAATTGCGTTCGATACCGATCGCCTGTGATTGTTTCAGTCGGTTTTAACAGTTCATAATACACTACACCGAGCTGGTCCCACCAAATACAGAGCATGACCTTGGACATCAAAATCACCGTTCTTGAAGCATTGAAACCATTCGACACATTCTTTCGCTAATAGTCTCACCATAAGTATTTGAGAGCATTCGATGAGCCTCAGCCGCAGATTTCTTCATATTGAAGCAAAAAATTAAAACCTCCCGCAAATGACGAGAATTTGGCTCGTAAACTGACATTTTCAATCGAGAATAACTTTATGATGCAGACACAAATCGACTAATGTTTCTATGGGATTATGTTGACAGATGCCCAAGTTTATTGTATGACGTCTATGATCTATTTATTTCGACCACCACTTACCGCTAAAGCCATCTATAGGAAAACGGCGGAAGCAAAGTTGTACACCTAATACTAAACTTTACTTTTTATGTGATTTAGGAGTGAAAAGACGCGCCACAGATTTCTGTGCTAAACAAATTGTGAAAAAACTTAAAAAAAAAGTGAAAATTAAGATTCCCATTTTTTACTAAGATTATAAATTGAATAATTTTTATCGAAAATTTAAGGTGAATATATTGTACTGTGCTCTATTTTTTATGTTTTTTCATAATGTAAAGAGAATTCTGAACAAATCGTAAACTGAATTTTTTTTTTCAATGCACTTCTAAACGTCAACAATTTTGTAGGTTGGACACCCATTTTTTTTTCATTTTTCACGATATGACGTAATTGTTTATGATTTTTTTGATGTTCAGAATTCTTTTATTAAGTGAAATAAAAAGTGTTTTTATTGCATTTTAATGAAATTTTTGTGATTTTTTCCACATTTTTGGCAAGTCGCAGAAAGAGATCAACTGAACACGGTATTACCGATTATGATGCCTTGCTCAACGCAATTAAATCAACAAAAGATCGAAGAAAAGCACTGCAGCTACATACAAAATCAGCCGAATTAGTTTGCTGCGCCAAACCAATGTCGCCAAATTTACAGCCGAAGTATCTGATATATTGGCAGTATCTGATGATGAATTGTTGAAAGTTGTGCGCCGAATTGCATCGTACGCTACACCAAAAATGATGGTACATTTTAATGACTCTGTTAATTAATTTTATCGAATATTTCTAGGTTCTTGATGAAGATCAAGAAAAGGCTTGTGAAATATATCATTATGTGCTCTGAACATTACTATGGTTTAAACATAATTAAATTAAAGCAATTAGGCTATCAGTTTGCATTGAAAATTGATGTGGAATATCCTCGGAGCTAGGATGAAAATGAAATGGCCGGCTGGCAGTAGTACTACAGGTTTATGCTGCGCCACAAAAAATTGTCTTTGCGTACGCCCAAAAAAACAAGTTTAAACTGTGTCAAAGCATTTTGCCGTGAAAATGTTGACCACTTTTTTCGCAATTTGGATTCTGTGCTAGAAACTCATCCATTCAGTCCAAGTTCCATCTAGAACATGGATGAGACTAGTTTTTCAATAGTTCCAAACCGCATGGGAAAAATTATTTCGTTAAAAGAGGTTAAGCGTGTGGGCCAGATAACATCTGCCGAACGCGGCAGCTTAATAACACTGGCATTCGCTTAATGCGGCCGGAAATTCACTGCCATCTTTTTACCTATTTCCGAGAAAAAAATGAACTCGCTCTACTTAACACATGCATCGAAGGAAACAGTCGGCTTTGCAAATGAGTCGGGATGGATGCAACAAAGTGAATTCGTTAAATATATGCATCATTTTATCAAATACAGTCATTCATCGAAAAATTCACCAACACTGCTCCTTCTTGACAATCATATTTCTAACTTGTCAGTGGAAGCAATCGATTTGGCAGTTGAAAACGGCCATTGTGACCATGCTCTCTCCGCCGCATTGCAGCCATCGGTTGCAGCCGCTCGATGTTTCGGTGTATGGGCCTGTGAAAGGGTTCTTACAACAAACTTACACAATGCATGGATTAGAGAAAATACTCATAAAACACTCGATATTGCTCATTCCCATACTCATGGCAACAGCTTTGTTGAAAGGAGCAACACCAGAAAATATTGTGACCGGATTCAAAACCACTGGAATCTGCCCATATGATTCTGATATTTTCAATGATTCGCATTTTGTTAGTCTTGGCGTAAGCGAAGAAAATGCAGCGGCTTCCGATATTGAAACGGAATATAATAAAGAGAAACAGCGCCGCATTGTTGTGGATAGTGCACACATTGAAATAGCTGCTCATGAGACCGTCTCAACATCAGAACTACCAACATCTGGCATGTCTCGTAGCGATAGCTACGCATCGGTGATATCTGCGATTGGATCGCTGCGAGCAGCAACACCACACAAAAAGTCCAATCGTGGCCCAAAGACACAGCGAACAACTGTTGTTACTTCACCGGAAAATGTTGCTGTTTTAAAAAAACGACAACAAAAGCGAATAGCTGCGAAAAATAAGAAGGAAGCGCTGAACAAAAGGAAATATCGAAAAAAACGCATGACTGTATGATTTGCTCAAAAAATGCCTGACAAACTCACCAAAAATAACTCCATAAAGTGTCACACATGCAATATAGTCGTTCACGCAAAATGTGCCAATATACGATAACGTTTACACATGCCCAAATTGAAATTCCGATATGGACTAATATGATGTCCATATGATGTCATTTTATTAAAATTTTCATTCCAATTTTTATTAATTTTTCCTCTTCAAAGTCTATTTTCATTCAAATTTTCATTTTTTTATGTTCAAATCAACTATTATAAGACCAATTAATAAATTGAAAAAATTTCATAAATTTTGTAAACATTGTGTTTTTACTTAAGTTTTTGTGCATTTTTAACATTTTTTTAGGAGGGTGTCCAATCTACATTAAAAAATTTGAAGGAATCATTTTTGAGTCTTTTTTTGAATTGGCTATAAAAAGAATCCACTAAACCCAATGATTTTTTTGTCTACAACAGCTATTAATCTCAGACAGTATCTTGATATCAACAATATGTTGATTCTCTGAGTTATGAGTAAAAAAGCTAAATGTCCAACCTACAAAGAATTCCCCTACGATTTGTATCGAAAGTCCTCATCGGCAATTCGACGCATTGTTGGCTCGCTTACACCAACAATCAATTTACTAATTTACGCAACGATTGTCCTGGGTCATTCAAAATCAACGCTTAAGCCCTTTCAAAGATTACGGAAGTTCTCGCAGTGATTCTTTCTCGCTGGCATACTGAAATCTTCGTTAGATTGTTCTAAAGCCGTATATATTGCCACAACGTCATAAATGGTTGATCTTGGATATCCAAAAAAATCGAATTATTTCCGTTGCTGAATGCCCAGTGCGAAGGCCTTCGATTGCGGCTCTTCGATTATACTTCGAATTTAGTTTCGTAACCATTTCGAGAATATGACTGTTTATTAGAAGGCTTTCTTGGACATCAACAACAATCTCTGGTGGAGGCATAATATAGCGAAAAATTTAAATTGAAATTTGTCCGGATTTTGGTGACGCACCCTATACATCGACTGCATCGAAAAGTTGAAAGAAACCAAGCGTGAATTGTCATCACGTGAATTATTTTAGCTCACTGATAAGTAATACTGTATTCGCGAGCGCACGCCGTGAACATATGGCAGCGGTTCTCCATCCAAATATTCGGTGAATACAGTGATCTATATAAAAAACAAATGTAATTGTTGCGGATATTTGAGAATTTTCGGAATAGTTACATCATCAGTTATGGATTCGATCCTGCGTATTATTATAGATTACTAAGTTTTGGGATGCGATATTGAAACATCAATTTCAAATTTCTTACCGGTGTTAATATGGTTCTATTTATCGAACATGATATACGTGGCGGTCTGAGTCAATGTTCAAACAGGTATGCGCAGGCCAACAAAGTACATGCAGTCGTAATCCATCGAAATCGTCAACGTACCTGATATACTTTGAATCTGTACAATGTTGTGGTTGAGCAATATGTCAATTATTGCCATTGATTTTCGCTGGGTCGTCAACATAGATAATTTTGATGTTACGACCATCGCGATTCACCGACGAGTTATCGTTACATTCTCGAGATGAACTTGGAGCATTCGCAACATCTCCACGAGGCACATTCCGATCCTATCATTTTGTCCAACGTGCGAGAAATCCCTGACAAGCGAGAAGAGAAGCTCCTCGCGACATTCGATGGTAAAATGTCATACATTGGTGTTATGTCATACATTATCGCAATTCATGACGGTCTTCGCAAAAAAAGATCCATCGCATATTATAATTCTCATAATTTCCGTGACTTCGCGAGTACATCCAACTCAATACAAATTTTAGAACTTTAGCAAAGAATGAGTTCTAGAAAAATTTATTCAAATTAATTGTTATGTCTTGACGACTCCACGATTCTTTTCTTTCGTGAAGAAAATTTGTTTTTCTCTCAAATAACGGGATCAGTAGCGGATATCGAATATTGATTTTTTATTATTATAATTATCTAGACATCAATTAAAGAGAAATAATTATTAGTGTTCGATTGAAAGCATGTGCATTGGCCCTATGATTCACAGATAAGTCTGATCACATTTTCCGACTAACATATAAAATGAAAACATGCTAATCATTCTTATTCTTTCGAAACAATTAGGAAACC
>NW_017259239.1:469345-470520 GCF_001594045.1 Atta colombica | reverse complement strand
ATATATATATATATATATATGGTCCTTTGGAAAAGCGCAGTCAGTCATAAAAATTTTTTTCGAGCAGTCATAAGTGACATTCAAGATCAGATGACGAATTTAATTGTTCCAAGTGCGGAGTTCTCGGCTCAGTGCCAAGAAAAATCAGTAGTTCACATTGAAGATCTTTGATCCTTAGTTAAGAGACATCACTGAGACATTACCTGGGACTCCCGCTATAATTTGCCACTATCTCCAGCAAATAGTAAGAATGAATTTTCTTTTTTTTCTTTCTTATGTTACTTTAATTTCAAAGTTATATGACCATCATCATTCTCTCTCTTTTATTTCTCTTCGATCTTTTCTTTCTTTAACCATAGATCCTGCCTATCTTTCTCCTAACAAATTATTTAATGATAAAGTAATTCAAGTAATTCTCCTTTTTCTTATCTAGAATTACTTAAGTGGTAAAACGCTTCAATAATTCTTCTCTTTTGTATTTCACAGTTACTTAAGTAATAAAATTACTTAAGTAAAAAAACGCCTTAACACATGATTACTCTCTTTAGAATAAATCATAACTCCTGGAAAATCTATCTCCTCCTCTCTTCCTTTCGGAATTATCTTCTCCTTCTACGTTTTTCTAATTATCTATCATGGGCACTAATGAGGGAAAATTTTAATAGATGGTCTGACGGAATAGGCACAGAGCAAGATGCAAGAAGCGGGCCAAGCTCGAGAAACTCAGAAAAGCTAGCGTCCCAATATGCGGATTATTATTACATGGATACAGATCGGGCAATTATCTCCTCTCAAGCCCTCATCAACTTAAAAGGGCTCATTTGCGTCAAAAATATCGAGACTCCCCCGACGTCCTTGTAAGACCTTATCTCCAACAAGCCAACCGATAATTCCCCTAGCAATACCTTCAGATCTTTCCTTGAATTCTCTTTTGAATTCTCTTCTCTTCCTGTTCTCCTATCCTCAATGACTTCCAAAACTCAGAATTTTCTGTTCCCTCTTACTCTCCAATCCCTCCGGAAGACAACACATTTTATGATGAGATATACCAATCACTTGAACATCCCATCGAATCTATAAGAAGTTCCTCTCCTCCCTTTTAATACACAACCACACACACACCCACACAGAAACCTATTGTATTTTTCTCTAGCATCGATTTTTGTAAAAACGAT
>NW_017259239.1:459724-469245 GCF_001594045.1 Atta colombica | reverse complement strand
TATATATATATATAGGGTGTAACTAAAAAAATATATATGGAGCATATTGTGAGGATAAAAATCCAAATAGAAAAGTCCTGAGTTTTTTATCTTTCATTGTTATACAATGTTAGCGAATTAGTGCCCAAGTATAGAAGGAATACAGGGACGTGACAAGGCGGAGTAGAGCTAACGAATTCGCGGTGGCAGAAGAACGACGGTTGAGCAGCGAAGTGATTGTAATTATCAATCTCTCTCTCTCTCTCTCTCTCTCTCTCTCTCTCTCTCTCTCTCTCTCTCTCTCCCTTCTCCCCTCTCCATCTCTCTCTCTCTCTCTCTCTCTCTCTCCCCTTTCTTCTCTCTACACTTTGTTTAAAGAAATGTTAAAGATCAGAAAATGCAGATCTAAAATAAATGATTTTAGTTTTCGTAATGAATTATCGATTTAGGATAAACTAATCGATTATTTATTTCATTAAAATTATAATAAGTGTTAAAAATGACCTCCTTCTACTTCAATACATGTTTGTGCTCTTTTCTGCACGTTTCGCGTAGCTCTTTGAATTTTGTTATTGTTGATTCTCTCGATAATAATAATAACTAATAATAACTAATTCTGTTATCTCGTCAGCTGTCTCTGATATTTACATGATATAAATACTTTTTCTTTGATTGCTCACCAAAGAAAAAAGTGGTATGGATTGTAGACCGGAGATCGAGCAGGCCACAGAGTTACTGAATCTTTCCCGAATCATTCAGGAAAAATTTATCGAGATAACAGTGGTTTATACTTCTCTTATTATAGTTTTAATGAAATAAATAACCTATTTACTCTAAATCGATAATTTATTACGAAAATACCAAATCATTAATTTTAACTCTGTACTTTCTAATTTTTAATATTTCTTTAAACAAGATGTAGAGAGAGGGAAGGGGAGAGGGGAGAGAGAGAGGGAGAGAGAGAGAAAAAGAGAGAGAAAGAGATTGATAATTACAACCGCTTCGCTCACCGTCGTTCTTCTCCCGCCGCGAATTCGTTAGCTCCGTCTTGCCACATCCCTGTATTTCTTGTACTCGGGCACTAATTCGCTAACTTTAACATCGTATAACAACGAAACGAAAGCTCACATCAAAAAATAGATTTTTCTACTTGGATTCTTGTATCTCACAATATGCTCCATATATGTTTTTTAAATTACTTCGTATTACATCCTTTTTCGATTTTTTTCTCCGATTTGTTGTTTAGATTTTTGGTGCATGGTATACCCGTTCCAACTTGTATCTTACTTGATATCAAAAGTGCTATTATTATATTCTTATATTTGTATCCTTTATTACCCAATATTACATTATGGCTGCGTCTGTATTCGTTGAATATTCATATGAATACATGAGCATTCGTTGTTAACAGTATACTTTTATACGTTAATTTATCATCCTTTGTGTAAATAGTATCATCAGGGATTCTTTTGAAAATTAATTCGTATAAACCAAGTGTACCTTTGTACTTTACTTCATTTACGATCACAAAGTTATTCGTGTCTACATTAAAATATTTGTCACCAAACATCTTGCCGTTCTCATTGAGATATACGCCATATACGTGATCGATCCCTTTTCTCTGTCACCACTGAGAAGCATATTTACGTATTTTTGTCCAAGTGTCCCCAATTGATTATACAATTCCTCATGAACTTCCCGCGTTTGCAAAGATGTTTAACTATCCTTGAGCTCTTTGCTGTTATCCATGTTGTACTCGAAAGGAAATGTGTAGTTGACGTATTGACAACGACTAACTACATTAAGGTATCACATACTCATTAAATCCTTTTCTGTACCATTCATTAGCGCACTGTCTTTGTCACTACGAATTCATACTTTTATTGCCAATAGCAATGATACAGTTCGCAGAAATTCTGGTAAGACATGTCGGTGTTTACATGATCATTGTATACATGTTTCAGATTGATATCCTGTTTGAACAGGATCAAGACAGATTTGCATATGGTATAAGACGCTTCGGTATTTTCACGTACGCCTGACATAGATAGAAGCAGTCGACGTCCGCGTGTCGCAAAGGACTCTTTGGTTGCGTCTTGCTTGTCGCATGCCACGTCATCGAAGACAAAAATGGAATTTTGAACCTCGTTGTGGTACTACAACGTTATTATCAGAGAATGTAAAATAACCAATTTCTTCAATAGATGCTAATAAATTCTCCAAATATCGGTATTTTGTTTGTTGGTTGCAATGACTTCGCGTACACTCGAAATATAGATTTTCCAGCACTTATTAATACGTTTGTTTTGCCGCAGTTCGATGGACCGCAGATAATCCGCGTATAGAAATCGGCAGCATGTTTCCATGTTTCAGTTTTTTTTTTCAGTCTGTACTTTATTATCGACATTAGTCACTTTAATTGTCTGCGATTGTCGCACGAACTTCATATCTTCCCCCTTCATGACAATGATAATATTGAAAAACAGCATCGAGAGCAGATGTATTTATAATAGTGCACAAAGGAACAGCTCAGTATTCAAAATACTTCTTATCGTGTCGGATAATGATGTGCTGTACATAGTTTAACCGTCAAAGAGTTGGAATATATACTGAAAATTTTGCTACGAGAGTTAAAGAATTACATAGATCAATTGTGGCACAGATTACCCGAGCATATAAAGGTTGATTCAGAGGTTGTTCAGCAATATCGTCGATGCTTGAAACATTATAATCAGTCATTAATCGCATATTGATGATCGAGCGCCGTTTATAAGAAATTGTAGCAAATGTCAACAACAATAAAAGGCGGTTTTTTAAATCACGCGATAAACGCATTTCCGATCGAGTTGCATATCCCCGGATATCAATTTTGTGGTTTACGCATTTAAAAAAGCAATAGGCTAGAGGCAATCGAGACATTAATCCGTTGGACGCGGCGTGTCGCGAACATGACATAGCTTATTCGCGGTGCAAAGATCTCACGAAACGACATGTAGCTGACAAACTCGTTGAAGAGGCATGGAAACGGATTACCGCGAAAGATTCAACTTTTGGAAAAAGAAGCTGCCATAGCTGTTTGGGCGACTATAAAAGCCAAAATGAAAATTGGGCTTGAAAACGAAGAAGAAAAAGCTAATGAAAAAACGAATATTACCGGTGGCAAAACACAGTATCTTATTCTTCCGCTATTAGGAGGAAGTCTTCGGCTCGTTAGTGACGTGGCAAAAGCTATAAACGATAATAAAGCCGCGCAACGTTAATTGATTGAAACGTCATGGAGTTTACTTCGCTCTGTACAAGCGTGGACGAGAGTTACAACGGAAAAAATTAAAAAATTAAAAAAAAAATGTTAAACAGTTGTCAAAAATATCGAAGGGTGTAACCAACTAAGGATGTCTACCAACGTTCAACTGCAACAACTGGCAAAACGTTTGCGTATTCCATATTTTAAAGATATTTTTATACTACTTACCTAATTAACAGGGAGAATATATCAAAAACGAGAACAGTGTATTTGGATAATAAATCGTAAATTTGGATAATGCTGATGGATTAGGCTCATTGGATGGCGTACGCAAAGGGGAGATCATACAGTTTACTTTGATAGTTTTTGTAATCTTCGACCACCAAAGGAATTGGTGCGATATTTGGACATAACGCAAATCGAGTATAATTGCTTTATCAACGTTACGATCAAAGTAACTGTGGACAACTGTGTTTACAATTTTTACAGACGGTCAATTTAAGAATTGACATTGCACTCTTTCAACGCAGTATTCATTCAAACTTGTCACTGACATTTACGCTCACCGGTAAGAGTAGCGTCCTCGTCTTACTACTTTCCGGTCGTAAATTTGAGCGATGGCGATTACGAGCTCGGTTTGACGGACTTTGAAACTTATCATTCAATATCTAAATCTGTAAATTCATTGAATAATAACTTTGACGAAGATGAAAGAAATTGTCATTCCGGAAGGATCATACCAAATACGTGAAAATAAACAAGACGTGCAATTCTATAATTTTATCCTGATGTTGCGAGAGAGAAAACCCTTCGCAAAGAGGATGAACAGTATCCATTAATTATTCATGCCAATAACAATACAATGAAAAGTGAGATCAAATGCGCTTATCGAGTAAATTTCATCAAACCTCACAATATTGGATCTCTGTTGGGATTTTCATCGAATCGCGTGCTGGAGCCGCAACGGACACGAATTAGACGTATCGATTAATATCAATAATTATTATCAACGTAAATATCATTCGTATTGAATATAACAAACACAGACGCATACAGCGATAAGTCCGTGCACACGATATATGAATTTTCATTGAGTATGTCGCCAGGATAAGATATCGGAAAGACCGATCCCTTTCATCATTTACCTTTCGATTATCGGAGCGTTACAGATCTCAGGTTCGCGTTGTGAATGAAGACAGACGATTACTCGATTTTTGGATAAGAAATCACTGTTAGATTGCACGGAAGCGACACGGAAGTGATAATGTGAGATGCTTGTTCTGAACGAGCAGATGAAACAGACTAGAGATTAGAGATAATTTTTGTTAGAGGGATAACGATCAAAAATATTCGATTGTTCAATAGAAGGAAGCTTATTGTGTCAAACGTTAAATTTTTACAATTATTGGGATTTATTGGATCAGATTTTCGTAGAAAATCTGAGATGATTGATATCTTGAATATTGGAGATGAGCCGATCGTATCATCAGTTTCACACATACAATTCGTACGCCAACACTATAACTTGAACATAGCGACGACATAAGGATACCCATACAGCAGGATTTATACACTACTGTGAAAATGTTCCCTACGTAAGGTAAATTGAGGTCAAAGGAGAAAGATCGACAAAAACAATCAACAATTGGAAGTTATTGTGTGGCATTCATGTTTGATGAAATTCGATATGAACTCTATGGTGCAGAGATTGATCGTAATAGAAATGTTAGAATAACCAGTATTTTAAAGAATTATGCATCGTTTTCAAGTTCAATACAATGATTATGCATAATGCTGGACTTATTCCATTTGAGTATAATGTGAAAAGTTTAATGACACTTGACGGATATTTTAACTTTTGCGTGCCGCTCAGCATGTTGTTGGGCTTTTGCGAAGATTACAAACGTGTGGTAATTAACGCTCGTCATGAATTAATTTTGATACGAGCGCGCAACGACAATAATTGCATTGTGGGAAATCCAGCGACTGAATTGAAGCTTGAATTATTCAAAATACAATGCCTCACGTTATGCAACGAAGTTAATGAACTATCCATGCTGCGTACCTTGGAAAGCGGACGATATCTAAGTATGATTATATTGATTAAATATTTCGTTCGTAGGATTTGTATGAGTGTTCCTTATTGCAAAACACGACAAAGCATTTGTAGGCTATCAAGACTGCGATTCAGCTGGAAAAATCTAGACATGATCTCTTTGCTCTGCAAACTGCCAAAAAAAACATGAAAGCAACTAAACTAAAACTTACTTCGATTATTGTAAATTATCAACGTGAAACTTTATCTAAATTCTGAATTTTATCCGTATGATGATCTGAATCCAGATTTTGACAAATACAAAACCACTATATATGATATGTATGTACATTTTCGTACGTCTTATTACCAAATTCCTGGGAAAATCGTGAAACATTGAACATGAAAAATTTTCTTCACAATTATACTCACGTTATTATTGCTCGCGACAAAACGAATCCATCAAGTGGTACTGTGGATGTGCGATCAAAATTTGAATTCAAGAAGAATGTACTCGCAAATACTACAGTTTATTGTCTTATCATACACGGCCGCGTGATCGAATACATATAATCCAATATCCATGTAGTACGCAAGATTACATAATTATCATTGCTGAAAGAAAAAATACCCTTTTTTCAATACAAGAGATAAAAACCAAGATTCTTTACGATCGAGCACAGTCTCGAAAAGTCGTTCACTATAACATTTGTGTATCTGCAAGGATTTATCGTTGGAAAGAAATTTGTCGTGAAGGAAGTGGCGATGTTGAGAAAAGGAATCATTCTCTCTTATTACATTTTTACATGTCTTATATCATGGAATTTCTTGATAAAGTCAAAAAAGTATTACTCTTCCTGGTTAAGTGCTTATCACCATGGAATTGTATGGGAAGACGAGATAGGAAAACGAAATGATCCTGTACGGCATAGCGAAACATCTGATTACAATGGCTGTAATTGGTGTAGAAGAGAGTGACGACAATAAGACTCTCGCATATGTTAAAGAATATGAAAAACGCGAACGTGACTGGCTGATATTCTCGATAGTGACAACTTGACCATTGATTACCTTTTCTACTTGAGACCTTGGCTTTAGAGAGATTATCGTTATTCGATAATATCGAATATTCGATATTTTTTGCTGCTTAATATAAAAATATCAAATAAAAAATTATGAATAAAATATTGATTAGATATTTTTTTATTATTCATATTCACTCTCCATTTTTATGAATTCTTAAAGCGGAATCTAGATTGCTCACGGATCTTAAGCTAATATATGAACCAATCAGAAAGCCATATTAGCATCTTAAGACATTGCTTGAGATAACGGACTATAATTTCCTGTCCTAAAGAGTTTTAATTCGGTAGTTGGTACTACGCTGAGCCTGACTGAGTCCTCAAGCTCTTACATTTGTTTGGTTATATTTTTAGATCCAACGAAATATGCCAAATAGATGCAGGAACACTCAGTATAAGTGGTGTCGAGTTTATAAAAAAAATGATCATTAAATATATTTTTGACCAATTATATTAATTAGCTTTTATTTTTATTTTAGATTTTTAAATTAATATTTAAAGATTAATTATTAGTTATTGAAACATAAAAGAAAGAGTTCCATTTATTGTTTATAATATTGATTGGGACTACAAATAAACGAAACCTTTCCTACATCAAATATATCACAGATCTTTGTTCGTAAGTTTTAAAAAAATTGGAAATTTTTTTTAATCTATTCGCTGTGCAATATATTCGATATAATATCTTTTCATTCGGAATGAATAAATAGTTTTGAAATATCTAAATATATTCATAGTCAATATTTTTGCGCGATATGTCTATCTTGGATGCCGAAAATATAGATTTCTTTACATAATCTAGATGTTACTAATATTATACAATGTCTAAAGCAAAAATTGTGCGTTACAAAATGTATTTAAAATATACAACTGGTGATCGCAACGTCAGAAAAAATATATCAAATTTAAAAAATAACATATGAGATTTTAAAAATGTATTTTAATTTCTTTCCCCTATCCCTATAATTAAGAATCTATCAATAATGATAATTGTTCAGTAATATGTATATAGTTTAATAAGTGTTCGATAGTTGCTCAATAATAGTTTTAATAATGATTCGATAATTAGGAACGCTTGGCCATTTGTGTGTATTAAACATATTCATATCAGTTGCTAAATTAAAATTATTGCCGAGTCATATTATTAAAAAATCATAAAAAACAAATATCATATCTTTTTAATAAAATTGTGTGAAAGAAGAAAAGAGAACGTGGGAGAGAGTGCAACAGATGGAAGAGACAACGTGAATACTATGGTAAATGCACAACCGTAACAGACGGGACAGAGAGGACAACGAGTTAGAACGCAACGGATGAGAGAGAGAAAGAACAATTATCCCCTTTTCTCTAACACAGATCCTGGTAATGTACTTTCCCTCGGACTCAGCGCTGAGTGCACTTCCCCCTCCCTGATCTCTTCACACACATAAATATCGCATTATACGTATACGCACTAACATATAGTGGATTAAACCTAGCTATCCTACGAAGGAATTATCAAGCCTTTTATAAAATTAACTGGAAACATTGCGGATGGAATTTATTTCGATGCAGATTATTGGCAACAATTTGGAATAACATGGGACTCATGAAGGAGTATTTAAGCTTTTATAACAGAGTGAAACCAAACTCCATTGTCATAAAGAATATCCTTACTAATTTTATCACTTCCTACGGCGCAAAATCAATATTGCTTGCATATAAAGAAGATCAAGAGGACCTCACTCTATGAGAAATAATAACGGAAATCTTTGAAGAGAAGAGAAAAGAACAGATTCAACCATCAACGAAGAAATGAAACATCTGCAGTAATTGTGAAGAAAACTATCTTCTTCGGATTGTAAAATGTGCATTTGAGACATTTGAAATCTCTGATTAATAATATCAACAAGTGTGCGCAATATTTAATTAAAAAAATTGAATTAAAAACTTACTAAAAATTAAAATGTACTGCCTGTAAATTATGTTAATCGTGAAATTATAAGATTAATGCTAAAATATAATTACGATGAAATTAAGCGTAATGTGCATACACACAAATTAATGACTTAATTTTTCTTGATTCGTATTTTAACTTGATTCATAATTTAATAATATTTTTAGAATTATTAGGTGTACAACTTTGCTTCCGCCGTTTTTTTCTGAAATTCGAGGCTTTATTGTAAAAAACTTTTATACATTTATGATTCAAAGTATTGTCCATCGCTGGCCACTACTTTCTCCCATCTTTCGAGTAGCGTCGAATCCCGCGTCGAAAAAACTGGTCATCTTTTGAGGCTATCCACGAATCGATCCAATTTTTTACTTCTTCATAAGACTGGAAGTGTTGGTCAGCCAGGCCGTGTGTGCCATTGATCGAAACAAGTGATAGTCAGAGGGAGCAACATCTGGAGAATACGGCGGGGGGGGGGGAACTTCCCATTTCAACGTTTCCAAGTATGTCTTGACCACTTTCGCAACATCGAGCATTGTGCTGCAAAATCATTTTATCGTGTCTCTCGTTGTATTGCGGCCGTTTGTCTTTCAATGTTCGGCTCAAACGCATCCATTGCATTCGATACCGATCGCCTGTGATTGTTTCAGTCGGTTTTAACAGTTCATAATACACTGCGCCAAGCTGGTCCCACCAAATATAGAGCATGACCTTGGAGCCGTGAATATTCGGTTTAGCCGTCGACGTGGAAGCATAGCCGGGAACTCTCCATGATTTTCTGTGCTTGGGATTATCGTAATGAACCGATTGTTCGTCCCCAGTCACAATGCGATGCAGAAATCCCTTCCGTCTTTGTCTTTCAAGCAGCTGTTCACAAACAAACAAACGCCGTTCAACATCTCTCGGTTTCAATTCGTACGGCACCCAATTTCCTTGCTTCTGAATCATTCCCATGGCTTTGAGGCGTTTTGAAATGACTTGTTGAGTCACTCCCAATGACCGTGCCAATTCTTCTTAATTTTAACACGAGTCTTGCTCAAGTAATGCCTCCAATTCTGCATCTTCGAAAACCTTCTCTCTTCCACCGCTATGCCGCTCTTCGACGTCAAAATCACCGTTCTTGAAGCGTTGAAACCATTTGACACGTTCTTTCGCTAATAGCGGTTTCACCATAAGTATTTGAGAGCATTCGATGAGCCTCAGCCGCAGATTTCTTCATATTAAAGCAAAAAATTAAAATCTCCCGCA
>NW_017259239.1:451971-459624 GCF_001594045.1 Atta colombica | reverse complement strand
TATATATATATATATAACAATTTATGTTCGTGAATCATTCCATTGTTCGTATATACAATAGTTAAACACGTATGATGATTTGTGGGACACACATACCCATAACGATTATTGGGCAACGTTATGGCGGCATGGCGATAACTCGTACATTTACTTTCTAATTTTTACGAAGGATTTTCTCAACAAACGGTAGATATAAGAATTTTAGAGTGACGTTTTTATTCATCACAAAAAATTTAAATTAACCTAAAATAACAGTCACTCACTTTTCAATCCGAAAAATATAAATTTGCAAAGTTAAGTGATGGTTTGATTAAAGCGACGGTTTGATTAATGTGACGATTATTAGGTCCACTACCTTAAATGCACTTTTGAGAATTTGAATTTTTATGACTCATAGTGTTCCGGTCTTTCCTATGTATGTTCATGTCTATTAATATTCATGTATACAAAATTTTTTCTGAAAAATTAAGAATAAATTTCTTAAATTTATAGTAATGTATTTTAAATCTGCAGGATAATTTTACATGATTGTTACTTCAAATAAATTTAATCTCATTGTCATATAAATTAATAAAAGCGAATTGCATCTCACAATTCGTAAAATTTTACGAAATTGCTTTTTATTGCTTTTTTTATTATTTATTTACTTATTTACTTTTTATTTTATTGCTACCTGTTAATTAACTCAACTCATAGCATACAAGACACCGTTGAGTTTTCATGAGTCATAAAGATATTAGGTGGTTATGTATATTTTTTGGTCCTAGTGAACTATTTCAAACTCGAATTATTGAAAGCGTTCAATATACAATAACAGATACGAATACACACTTTTTTTAAATTTCTTTCTACACTTAATAGTTGGCCAAGTTATATATTCATTTACAACTTTGCTTTAAGAGGTCTTAAGTTATAAGTCGAAAGAGATTAAATGACAATAATATATCTGCCTTTAAACTGTTTTTATGCAGTCTTTAGGCTTTAATCGTTAGACTTAAACGAATTGAGTTGAATTAAAACTCAATTCTTACGGTCTAAAATCATAAGTTCTATGCTTAACATATCGTCACTTATAACTTATAACTTATGAGGTTAAAAGATTTTGGACTTAGCCATAGACAAAGTTGGCAGTAACACGTTATTTTGTTGATCTTGTTATAATAACGATTTGATAATGACATTGTGAATTTTTTATGATGATAATATCAAAGTTAGAAAAATCGATCGTTACTTGTAATGAGTTAAAAAAGTCATTCGTTATTGAAAAAAATAATTCCTTTTTCCATTAATTTGTAATCGTTATCTTTTCACTCACGTTATTGTAACGAGTAATGTTACACGTTACTCGTTACTTACTACTTGTTTTAATAAGTAACGCATAATGATGATAAATTACTTTTCAAAGTGACTTTTCTAACCTTGGCACAATCTTAGCATTTAGTTAGTTAGCGTTATCGTCATAAAAAATTGCAACATCGTCATCAAATTGTTTACTATAAAAAGTAAGGACAAAATAACCGAAAAATAATGTTTGCCAACTCTGGCCATAGGTTATAGGACGCAATCTGTAACCTATAATTTGTACACAGTACAATAGAATGGATTTTTACGTAAAAATGAATTTTCAATGTAAAAATGAAAATAAAAGGAATAATCTTCAATAACTTTGATGTTAACAAATGTTATCCAGGGCATGATTCTGAACAACATTCAAGAGATAACCATCGATCGGACATCTTGGGTAATATTAATGGTAGTGGTATTACAACTTTTCAGTATTAAAATTCTTAATGAAAAATACTTAATGAAAATAAATTTTATTGTAGCGATTTGAAAAACTTTTGATATCGGCTATTAGATTCTGGAATCAAAATTAAGATGTCCAATTTAAAAAAAATCGATGTAATCTTGATCAGACATTGGCGATGCCACCCAAGGTCAAATTGATAAGATCATTTAATAAATTAGTAAATCTTTAGATTAGGGGATCTGCCAATGATCTTGATCTTGACATATGTTGTTAAAGTCATGATCCTGAGTAACCTTCAAAAGTTTTAGCCGTTCTTCGTTAAAAAGTTATTAATAACAAAAGTTTTAAAAATAACATATTATTTTTTCTGCTACATATATGATATTAATTATGTTTTCCTTTGTTTAGAAATGTTGGACTTTCCATGTATGAAGCAACTTTTCCTACCTTTCATCGTCAAGTCGCTCGTTATCAGTTAAAGAATTATTATTAATAAAGTAAGTTTGAAAAATAACGTTTTATTCTATATGAATAATACGAAATTTTCGAATACATGGTTAGGTTATTATATACTTATGTTTCTTAGTTGGGTTAGGTTATTATATACTCATGGATACTCTCACGATCTTGTCGTGATATGAGGATTCACTCCAAGCCATTCCCCGTCCCGGTGGCGCCGTCAGCATTTGTTGGCGGGGCGGTCGGGCCTGGGTGTCGACTCAGGAGTGCTCATTGTCCTGTTCAGATTTCTCCGTAAATTCGGTGGAGTCTATATACGGATCTAATATTCCAGTAGGGACGGGTCTTTTGAGGCTTGCTCCCAGTGTAGGGGATAGCAACCTTGATTGCAAACGTCCGGCAATCTATCAAGAGGAAGATTATTCCCTTCGCGGGTGTTCCCACTCGGTGCTCTGCTGGATAATCTCAGCCTGTAATGGACCACCATAGGAGAATATGGAGACCTTAGTCTCATTTACGTAGGTGTTTTTTTTCCATTAATGGAAAGATTGTATTATATACTTTGTTGATGGTGTGCGGAAGAGATCATGTATCTTATTAATGTTGTTGGCCTCGGTGAGTCTGCTCTCGGTTCTCGTGGTGCACTGGCATTGTTGTCGCCACCCATCTCGAAAGAGATGGAGTTGGGTGCCTCGTCGCGACGTATTCTATCCTGTCCATCATAACTGTCCGATTATAACTGGTTTCCGTTATTTCTGGGTCGCCCTATTTCCGAGCGAAAATCAGAGATGATCCTGAGGGCGGATTTGCCTGTGTATTGCTAGAGGCAGAGATGCCGTTCTAATCACCAAGGTGACTTCTCTGATTGGCTGATTTGAGGACTCGGTCCTCGTACACTTGTAACTATAGGCCTAGAGTGCAGCTGGTTGCACCCCTGTGGATGAATTTTCCGCCTTGCTGCAGCGGTAGAAGAGAAGTGGGGGAAGATTAAGCTGATGCGTATAGTCTAAGTCTAATGATGTGTGAGTTAGTTCCGTAGAGAGTTTTGCTAAATATTTTCCCTACATCATAGAAGTATGATGTAGGGAAGTTTCTTGATCTAGAGACCTGGGATTGTGGGAATTTCTGAGATATGATCAGAGGAGGATATTCCTCCTCCAAAATAATTGAAACATAACAGCACACTTGTTGTTGGGTGATCGAATAGGTATAAGCCATATAGGTAAGACCGGAGGCGAGTCGAGAGTTTGTCGATGAGCTTCCTGACCGAGGCGATCTCTGGCACTAGAATAGTTATAATAAACATAAAAATATTAGATAGTATGAATAAACCGTTGGATGCCTGACCTTTTGATTATGAAGACGATAAACTACATAGACCTGATTTCAAAGCTTGTTGTCCAAAAAGTGGAGGCAGCGATGAAGAAAAGGAGGAACTTCCTAGTCGAATGTCTACGATAAGTTCTCGTCTCCATCTCTACGATAAATTTTCGTCAACAAAACAGAAAACTGCGGTGGAGGAAATTACTTATCTCTTCCCACAGATGTCACCGAAATCAATTATGGCGAAGATTCTCAAAGTCCTTAATTTAGTCGAGGAGGCGGAGAAGAGGACCATTATCATAAAGGGAAATCTCAAAGCCAGATAATAGTTACGGTTAATGTGGCAAAGTTGGCTGTGCAAAAACTTCGATGTCACGAGGGCACATGGACAAGGCAATGAAAAGTCTTGCGCTGGAACGCGAGATTGTGACGCTGTGTAGGGAGATGAACGAGCTTCATTTTGATTGTAACTTCCTTGAGAATGAAGTAGTCTTAGACTGAGGCGCGCTATGGAGAAAATAAAGACCTGGTGGTAGGAAGAAATACTGTGATGATACTCCCTCTCGCGAGATGACTCTCCCTACTTCACTGACAGAGGAATGTGGAGCCACAAGATTCTCAATCAAGGAGGTACTTTACTGAGACAGGAACAGAGATGATAAGTCCCCGTTATTGAAGAACCTTTCCTACTGGCGTA
Source organism: Atta colombica (assembly GCF_001594045.1). NCBI lineage: Eukaryota > Metazoa > Arthropoda > Insecta > Hymenoptera > Formicidae > Atta > Atta colombica. Next base: position 455,395 of record NW_017259239.1, on the reverse strand, counting down.
TCGTCCAACATTGGACGACATACACAAGAGAATCATGGATTCTACTACGATCTCTAAATGGGTGGAAAGGGTCAAATTATCATTGTTTCGGCCGCTGAGAAGACGGAATGTGATTTGAAGATCGACATCGATGATAAATGGCCTCCCTGTCTGATCCGGACGGGGGGGAAACATAGACTACTGTGACGACAAAAAAAAGACAAAGAAGAGTAAGAGGAAAAAAAGCAAATTGAACTTGGTGAGGAGACTGTGCCGCTGGTACACTTCAAAGGCTGCTTCCCGAGGCGGCACTTCACTGAGGATGTGGGCAGTACCTAAGATTAATAATAGGGATAAACGCCCCGTGGACGGAATCCGGGGAGTGGATGGAGGACCGAGGCAATCTCGAGAGCGACTGGCGGCCCACGACGCCCTCCAGCCTGCGGCGCTCGCATTTGAGCCCTTAGGACAGCGGCAGTCATGCTTAGATGCAACGTGGGAGGACCGATTTATGCAGAGGCGGTAGGAGAAGTGAGAAAAAATATTTCGCTAGATGATATGGGCATCATCAACATTAAAATCAGGAAAGTACAAGGACGATTGATTGATTGAGATCTCGGATGAGGGAGCAAGTGAGAAGACTGATATTTTGGTTGATTGCTTAAGGACAACTTTCAAGGATCAAAAGAAAATCAGGATTATGAGACCAATTCGAAGAGCAGAATTGCGCCTTATCGACATCGATCAGTCGGTAGACGCGGATAAGTCAAGAAGACAGTTGCTGAGGCGCAACCGTCGCAGAGTTTAGGACGGATCCTTTGCGCATTGGCCGTGGTGGGCTCAATGCCATATGAGTTCAGTGGTATACTGCGCGGACAAGTTCTTAGTAACAAGCCATATACGTCTTGGTCGGTGGCTCGCGTGATTCCTCGCATGATGAGGCGAAAGTTGCAATGCTTTCGGTGCTTTGCGATTGGACATAACTGCGGATTGAACATAACTGACCGACCTAACTGCCAGAACCTGATTAATAGAAGCAATAACTGTTTCAACTGCAGGGAGTGGCTATGACTCTCTCCCAAGACTCAGCGGGACGATTAAAGCACAATACACACAACTTTTCATCTCCAAATCACATACCTCCGAATTGATGCTCTCAGGACAGCTGAACACTGTGGTGGCGAACATGGAATTAACGGTATTAAGACATCCTGGAGCTGCTGATCCTCTCGGCGCCTTGATCCCTTCGTTAGAGATTCTTTGGGGCCGGAGTCAGGGTCGGCTCCTTCTAAGTAAGTTATATTGACATAGCATAGCCATGAGTTGGTGCCCAAAAGGCCAAATGGCTCTTGTGTGACAAAAATGGAATTGACGCTCATCTACGTCAGTAGCATACAAGAAAGGCTTCAGGCCGAATGAGTTCAGCTCAACTACTGGTCCACGCAGATTCTAACTGGGCATGGTAACTTCCATGCAAAACTCTCACAGTTAGGGCTTATGGAAAATAGCTCATGCAAATGTGCTAAAGAGGACACAGTCTGGCACCTCATTTTAGAGTATCCGGAATTCGAGACGCAAAGAATTGCGTTGCGAGATATAATTCTTCTTCATAACGAGTGGAAATTATCTGAAGCAATATAATTTTTAGTATCAAACGCCGAAGCATTTCAAACACTCATCAACTTCACTAAAAGAATCATTATGAAAGCAAAAAGAGAACTGTTCACTAGGACAGGAGGCTGATGCCCTGGAAATGGTGTGTAGAGCTCAGTTAAGGGAGACCTGCCTCTCATCACAGGAGTATCTCTGACAGAGCAAGTTCATATCTCGTCACGGTAAATACACGCGCCACTTAGTTTAGAAAAATATACTGACACTAATACTTTTATTACAGGGCGTGTGTCTGGGGACGAAACGCAAATGAGTGGGCCTCCCCATTCCCGTGGGCGCGAGACACATCGAAAACTCAGGATTCGAGACATGTCATGACGAAACTGTTCATTCCTGCAGAGATGCCCTGCAGACACTGCTGAGTTTTTCCATTGCCCTTCTCGAGCGACTTTGCTAGATAATAGAATAGTAGTCTGTCGCATATATTTTTGTGGATGAGGTGGCACATTCGCTCCGTCTTCGGGACGGGGCCGACTAACATTATCTGCTTCAACGCGGTAAAGAAGGTCACATTATGATTAACTGCAGAGATGCTCTATACTCTGGATTACTGTCCGGTTTGTTTTACGAGAAGCCTATCCTCGAATCATAGAGCCAATATAAAGGGTTACGCACTTTACAATGGCGCATCGTTGTACGCATTACGTGTGAAGAGAAAGGGACTGAAGAACGATTATATTACTTGAGACTGCTCGGAGAGCCCCAGAAAAGAAATTCGATCGTATGATAGAAATTAGCGACGGCGAATTTAGCACAGATAAACATTAATTGCTCTAAACATTAATCCTCGCAAGATTTTATTGCGAGAGTATGTGAGGAATTAAAAATCGGCTCGTTGCTATCTCCGAACCGAATTTTGTGCTCGATGATAGCAGATGGATATCTTCTATTTCTGCAGTGACAATAAGGCAATGTCGAAGTCCCATGCTCGCCGCTTTGGAGAAGACCTTTTGGAGACTTTGGAAAGGAACCCATGGGGCATTCCCTACAAAATAGCTTTAAAGAAACTGCATGTTGGGGCATCGTCCATCGTGGAGTCTCTTCTGAAATTGTTAGTAGAATTGTAAAGATCCCCTTTCCCACGTCGATGAAAAAGCCGCCGAATCGAGTTCAGGCGGAAGATTTATCAGTGAGGTGAAATCGTAGAAGCCTCTTCCAGACTTAAGCTGAGGAGAGCTTTCGGCTTCAACGATATTATTGGATGGATTGTGAAGGAATGGAACACCTTGCCCTCCCCCCTCTCCCTCCTGTGAAGATGTTTCACAGCATGTTTCAGGGAGAGGTGATTCCCCAGAGAATGAAAAAAACGAAGTTGGGCTTTTTAAGAGACCAGATAAGCCGAATCTTTCCCCGTCCTTGTACAGACCTATTTGTCTGTGAGACAGGGAAACTCTTCGAGCGGATTATCGTGCGGAGATTGCACGCCATATAATGTTAATGTATAGTTGTAACATATCTGTTGAAAAATATTGTGAAAGAGGCGGAACACTGCCTAAAAAAAATATAATTAATGTTAAATATAGTAGTAATATACAAATGAAGAACTTATACGGCGTTCGAAGATCCGAATGTGGAGGGACCTTTTGGAGACTTTGGAAAGGAACCCATGGGGCATTCCCTACAAAATAGCTTTAAAGAAATGACATCTATGATAATAAGTTTTGTTTTTAATAATACTGTTATATTTTTAATAATACTGTTAAAAATAAAATATTATTTTTATTAGCTGAAATAATACTAATTGCTCTAATGATATATATATATATATATATGT
>NW_017259239.1:445016-451961 GCF_001594045.1 Atta colombica | reverse complement strand
ATATATATATAATCCTATATAGTAATTACTAGGAAATAGTTCTATGTTCATATGTCGTTATATACTACTACAAGTAACATTACTGGCTCAGCATTGACACTATTGCGTATCAGTAGTAATACTACTGCAGTAGCAGTGACACTAGTAATATTTTTATACTTCCAAATGATATTGGAAACTTATATGATAGACCAACATTTAAATTTCATTAATTTAAAAATCGAAATTGTTTCGATATTGATTCAAGCTAAAATTAGTTTAGCTAGACTTTGAGTCGATTTGATGATATTTTTCCTTGATTTTGTGATAAGAGATTTTGTGATAATTACCTCATTTATGGTAAGAGACAATTAATAGATTATCAGCATTTATGATAAGAGACATTCCCTGAAATTCCTCAAAAAATGACGTAATAAGATTATATTAAATAAACTACAAAGTACAAATAAAAGTAATGTTATTCAGCAGAAATAGAACAATAAAATAAGATACAAAGAATTACTAGAAGAAAAGATATAGACTTTATCGACAAAAAATTGTAAAAAATTGTAAAAAATGTTCAGATTAAAAAATTCCGTATAAAAAAATTCCACAAAAAAAACTTTTTTTAAAAAGTTACAATAAAATTATCTATAAATTCTGAAAATTTTTGAGAAAGCTTTTATGATTAGAGCGATATTGCAATTGTTGAAATGAAATCGAAAAAAATCGATTCGACCTTTGAACGAAAATATTCAAAATATAAGATCACAAATTTATATCAAAAATATTAAAAATACATCAAACTCTCATTGCATTCTCTACATATGAATTTTTTATCACTCGAAAATGTTGAAATTTCGATGCAAGTTTCGAATCGACAACTTTTTCATCGTAACAATTCCATCATAACGACATCGAAACGACGTCTTTTCGAGGAACTATTTCTGACTGGGGAAACATTTCTTATGATAGCATTCTCACGCAATATCTGTCTTCAGTGTTATGCCGATGACACTCTCTTAGTTGTGATGCCGTTGACATGATTCGCGGTACAGCACTGGAAGCCCCAGCTGTTATTTATCTAAACGGAAGGCATAGGATGGGAAGTAAAGAAAGTACATAGTGAACAAAAAATATTTTATTCACATTTTTTTTATATCGTTTCCTTTATACATATTAATAACTATAATAAAGCTATAAGAGCTCGCAATCGACGAGCTGATGTGTGTTGAAGATGCCGCTGTCGCGCATAGCGTTCTCAGACTATATTAGAGAATCGCGTATACTTGATGTATCGATCAACTGTATCGATGAGTCTGACTAATCGTTCGAACGTTACATCGATCAAACTCGAACATACGGCGTAACGTCATCATCACAGATCATCATATACGGTCATCATATACGGATGAAGAATCGAGATATACGAACGTAACGTTGTTCAACGTGCGCACTCTGATCGTTAGAAGTTCAACGCTTATGAAATTGTCTTTGTATTCGTTTCGAGACAGCTTGTAAATATTCCATCGCTGTTCGTAGAGTCCCTCCACATTTCATCAACGAATCAACGTTGATGCCAATTTCCAAAAATTTAATATTAAAAAAACCTTTTTTTTCTGTATAGAAACATCGAAATTTACGCGTGACATTCCTTCTTCGTTTTGAACGATGCACTGCTCTCTTTGGCGAACCATATTTCTGAACCGTTCGTACAAGCGGGTATCACAAGACTGATCCATGTATATGGTCATTCTTTTGGGATCTAAGAGGGGGTATCCCCTCCCCTATTTCCAAGAATTGCAAACAAACATTTTATATTTTACGTATTTTCTTTGTCGCGAGTTTATACACATATACATATATCCTTAGATTATTTAAAGACTCCATATCTTCATAAACTGCATCCAAGATCTCGATGTACATGTATTTTCGCTCATTGTCCAAAAGCAAAGTCCACAGCCACGTTTGTTTCTCGTGTCCTTTGACATATAGCATCATCTTCAAATACCATCGTCATAATTAAGCGTTTAGTTTCGCTGTACGGGATCACTCCGTCCTCCCATCGCAATCCATGATGATAAGCAATCAACCAGGAAGCGCAAGACCTGTCGAATCTTGTCAAAAATTTCCGTGACATGGGAAAATTTGTTTTAATTATTTATTTTTTGTAATTATAATAAATAAATAATTAAAGTTTTTTTTATGACAACTATAAAGTACTCTTGCAACCATTCAATTTTTATTCTAGACATTTTTTTCTATCTCTTATAGTTTCGAAGATATTACTTTGAAATGAGAAAACCAATTTTCCCTCTTGCGACTCAGCACGTATAAAAAAATACATGTCTCCTATTTTTGTCCATAGAACAACATATTAAAAATTCATTTAAATCGGATTGGTTATGTTCGCTTGTAAGTCTTCATCAGCCATAAAAAAATAATTATAACATAGATTTAAATTAATACGTAATGCTTAGATATTGAATAAATTTTACGTCTACAAGATACAAAATATAAAGTTATGTCGCAGTTGATTACAATTATAGTATACAATGATATACATTAATATTTCAATTAGTTATAATCATTTTTTATGTGTATAAACCATAAGTGAAGATATATCGGAATTTAGTACGAAATTTTTACGCTTTGTTATTTATCAGTACCATTCAAAAATGGATTGAAACAGATTATGCATGATATATATATATATATTGTGAAACGCAATTTACATACATTTGTGATAATCATATACATAATATTTTGTAATAAAATTTGATTTAAATACATTATATGAAACGTTACCTCGAAAAAAGAAAGTTTCTTATGTATTATAACTCAATGGGTCATAAAAATTTTACGTAACATCACTTATCGGATCCAATATCTTAATGTAATGACAAAAATCGGGACTATTTAATAAAATTATACTTTTACATGATTCTTATTGAAATTAAGGACCCCGCACGGTTCTTATGGAAAAATATTCCCTGTCAAATTACTGTGTTTTGAAATATGTTGTACTTCTTACGATTTTGAACAAATGTCTCCATTGCCACATTTACATAAAATCAACAGATAAAAAGATATAGTTTGAATGCCACAGAATTTGAATGCCATTATACCTTCTTAAGATAACGTAATGCTTTCTTTTATGTGTAATATACATATATAACGTTTGTTTAACGTGAGTCTCCTCACCTCTTATATCGCTTATTTAAGGGGATGCTGGAGTGATAGCCGAACTTGATCGAGACCGAAATAGATTTTTTGTATTGTCCGCTTACATCTTCTTCAGGCTTAAGCACTCATGCGGTGAGCAGCTGTGAGCATACACGTTTCCAATCACGCGCCATTTCCAATCACTCAGTTTGCTTGTGAATGCTTACATGTTGTGTGTGAGGAGCATTTAGACAGAATACAGTCCGAAATATGATTTCTAAGACACACTGTCAGTAATAAAAATTTGTAATATCCCTGCCGAAAAACCGATTAAAGTGTAATCCATTTTAATCAATTGTAATCAGTTTTAATTGATTCAATCCGCGCTCAGATTAAAAAATAGTCAGTTTCAATTCCAGAAGAATCTGTTTTCAAGTCACTTTCGGATTATTTCCGATCCGAATTCATTACATTCTAATCTTTCTATTCATACTATTATCAAACCAGATCCAACTAATCGGATGAATATGTAATCCAAAATAATCTGCTCGAATCGTATATTTTTCTTGTAACGGTTCAATCCATTTCAATTATAGGAACACCGATTCAATTGCTTTTAATTCTATTTGTTAGGAAAGACAACATTAATCTGGCAATTAATCTGGTTGAATTCTCCGATTTCAGGGAAATAAACTCGGATCTAAGAATCTTTAATACACAACTAGGTAATCAAATTTGCCTCTCACTGACAAAAGTAATCAGATTCAATCAAAACTTCTCCGATTTTGCAGGCGATACTGTAATCTGTTTTAATGCAACGAGGATTAATTTTTTTTGTATGCGCGGTAAAAATATTCGATTATACTCATTTCCATCAAATAACATATGTTATGTTTGATTAATTACAACGAGTTATTTTCTTATTTATGCGAGAAAGGTGTAATTAGACAAAATGTTGAGTGTCCGTGATGTAAAATCAGTCTCAATCTACGTACGACATGCCTCTTTGCAGAGGAGGAGGGAGATGAGAGTCAAAGATGAGAATTGTGCGTTTCTTTGCGAGGGGTAGGGGGGGAGGGTGAGAGTCGCTTCTCGTGGAAAATCATAATATATATTTTAAAATAAAGAATTTTTGTTTCATGTAGTAGAAAAGAGACTTTATTTTCAAAATATTTTTCTTCATAATTTTTTAATGAAGGACGAGTGACGGCTAAAATCTATTGGAAGTCACTCATGACCTTGATAGCATATGTCAAGGTCCAAGTCATCGGAGAGAGTTCTCCTAAAGGAGTTTTACCTTTTTTTTTATATATTGGAGTTTTTATTATTTTAGTATTAATATATTTAGTATTCAACACATATACATATATAAATATTTTTCTATAAGATAATCTTAAACTTTATTACTGTAGTAACAGAATTTGAAGTTTATTACAATAATAGCAGAGTTATTATTCGACATAACATTATTGTTTTTAATCTGATTATACTTGATTTATGAAGATAAAAGACTGAACGTTATTTTTTTTTTTTTTGTAAAAACTTTAAGAAACAGTGCATGACGGATTAGAAATTTATTATCAAATAGATTATAAATATTATTTATTATTAAATAGATTTAAAAGCTATACTGAGAAAAAAAGTTGTTAACTAAATGCATTTAGTTTGTAATGATTATTTAGATCGAATATATATTTAGATTAATAAAAAATCTTATAATTTAAAATATATTATTTTAATATTATGTTCGAATAAATATTTGCTTGACAGCCCATGACTGCTACATTTAGTTAAAGCAACTAATATTTTTTTTAAACAGTAACTTTTTTTCTCAATATAGTTATTGTATATATAAAATTGATACTTATATGCATAAGTTTTGAAATTATTTTTCTATTAATAGAATGAATAGACGCTATTACATAAAAACGTATTTTATATCATATGTTCTCGCCACAATTATACAAGTTATTATTAAATTGTCATAAAATAGTTTATAATATAATTTAATATGATTCTCAATATGTAAATAAGTTAGTAGGTGTACAACTTTGCTTCCGCCATTTTTTTTCCGAAATTCGAGGCTTTATTGTAAAAAACTGGTTATACATTTATGATTCAAAGTATTGTCCATCGCTGGCCACTACTTTCTCTCATCTTTCGGGTAGCGTACGAATCCCGCGTCGAAAAAACTGGTCATCTTTGAGACTATCCACGAATCGATCCAATTTTTTATTTCTTCATAAGACCGGAAGTGCTGGTCAGCCAGGCCGTGTGCCATTGCTTGAAACAAGTGATAGTCAGAGGGAGCAACGTCTGGAGAATACGGCGGGTGGGGTAGGACTTCCCATTTCAACGTTTCCAAGTATGTCTTGACCACTTTCGCAACATGGGGTCGAGCATTGTCATGCTGCAAAATCACTTTATCGTGTCTCTCGTTGTATTGCGGCCGTTTGTCTTTCAATGCTCGGCTCAAACGCATCAATTGCATTCGATACCGCCTGTGATTGTTTCAGGTTTTAACAGTTCATAATACACTACGCCGAGCTGGTCCCACCAAATACAGAGCATGACCTTGGACGTCAAAATCACCGTTCTTGAAGCGTTGAAACCACTCACGACACGTTCTTTCACTAATAGCGGCCTCACCATAAGTATTTGAGAACATTCGATGAGCTTCAGTCGCAGATTTCTTCATATTGAAGCAAAAAATTAAAACTTCCCGCAAATGACGAGAATTTGGCTCGTAAACTGACATTTTCAATGAGAATAACTTTATGATGTAGACATAAATCAACTAATGTTTCTGTAGGGTTATGTTGACAGAGTTGCCCAAGTTTATTGTATGACGTCTATGATCTATTTATTTCGACCACCACTTACCGCTAAAGCCATCTATAGGAAAACGGCGGAAGCAAAGTTGTACATCTAATATAATATAATTCAACACATAAAATATAATATATAGTATTACAATATAATATAATTTAATATATAAAATAGTTAAATATATAAAATATATTTAATATATAAAATAGTTAAATATAATTTAATTGTTATAAAATAATTTATAATATAAATGAATCCGGTTTTTGTAATATATTTCTTTAATTATTCTTCTTTATTTAAAATACTATTTATAACATTAGTTTTATTAAAATATTTAAAACTTTAATTATCGATGTAAAAATCTCTTTTCAATTTCTGCACCTCTCATCACGCTATCAATTGCATTTCTCTTATTTTAATATGTTGTTATACTTAATGCAAATGTCATTCGTATTTTGTATAATATATTATAATTATGAGAAAGTATCCCATACAACACTGTCTAAAGGATGTCCCAAAGGATGTCTACATCATAAGGCGTAAGGCTATCTTCAAGAGAAGCCGCTCGAAGAACTATGTTCTATGAAACATTTTAAATAAAGATACTTGAAATCAGGATTGACAGCATTACCGTTCTTTTTCCTAAAAAATAATTCCTTTCCATTACTTGTTATCGTTATCGTTACTCAAAATATAACGAATTGTTACTTTTGCAAATATACATAAATTAAGAATAAATTCTTGTATATATTTTAACATCTTTAAAAAACATTTATGAAGTTATATTTAAAAAAAAGGAAAGGCTAGAAAGAATTATTTAGTCAAGTATAGTATTTCGAAGAAAAGAAATAAGATACGAATGATTCATTGTAAACACTCTAAGAGTAAAATTATATTGTATTATAATAAAAAAATAATATTGTTTGTAATCTACATATATATATATCTATCTGTATTATATAAATATAATAA
>NW_017259239.1:442632-444396 GCF_001594045.1 Atta colombica | reverse complement strand
TATATATATATGTGTATACAGGGTATTCAGTGTAACGCACAATCTTTTAGACACTTTCGACAATTAAAAAAAAAGATTGAAAGATTATCCATCTATTTCATGTGAGCTACAACATGCGATAAAAAAATTTTTTTTAAAAAGTCAAGATCACTTGAATTTTTTAAATAGCACTATTACATTTTTTTCTATAATATTGTAGAGATTTTCAAGAATTCAACGCCTTATCGAGATTGTCATTTTCATTGATGTTTTATTGATTTTATTGCATATTTGATTAAATAAGTACATGTGTGTATGTAGATATGTGTTTATGTTCTGTATTCTAGTCAAAGGTAAGTACTGCTGTTACAAATAATACATAAACACATAATATTTATCACAATATATATACAAATATTATCACTGAAAGTTTTTTGAAAATGCTTATTAATATTCTCCGAACCTTCTTCTAAAACAAATATTAATTGTTCTAACAACAATAAATCGTTATTCTAATTCAGAAAAAATTGACATATTCTTGATATTTGATGAAGAAATTCCCGTGAAACTGCAACTTTGTACATGCAACGATATCCAAAAATCATTCTTCAGAAAAAACTTTTAGAACAGTGTTTGCGGGAAACTGGTAAATTTCTTGATGAAAAACGTTCTAATTGAAGTCATGTTCGAATAATGATATAACTGCAATAATATTGGCTTATTTTCATACAAATCCACATACGTCGGTTCGTGCTGAAACGAACACATCAGTTGAAAGTATACATAAAATATTTAAAGAAAATAAATATCACTCGCTAAGTTGATGTTTGTACAACATTTACGTTCAACTGACGAGACACGACGTTTAGAATTCCTAGCAAGGCTTACTACTGTTTATGAAGAAAATCCTTGTATCTTAGAATTATGTGAACGGATGAGTTAAAATTTACTAATAACGATATAGTCAATAGACGTAATCAACATTTCTGGTCATCAGAAAATTCGCGTTGGAGAACAGAACTTTCAAATTAAAATAGATATTTGATCTTATGTTTTATCATTTCTTTTCTTCTTTAATCTACATACATACATACATAAATACATACATATTTTCATTTTTTTATACAGAAATTAACGTCTGGATCTGGTGTGATATTTTTTCTTATAGACATCTGAAATCTTTTGTATATCAAACCCCAATAAATAATATTCAAGATCTTCGAGAAAGAATAATTACAGCTTGTGCAACTTTGGATCAAAATAGTATAATAGCTGCTACTTATACTAATTTATTAAAAAGAGCATAACTTTGTGTTGCAGAAGGAGGCAAACATTTGCTTACATAAATTACAATTTTTTTTCATTAATTTATATTTATAATGTTGCAAATTTGATATTAATAAATAATATCAATAAAATTAATAATATTTGTCATCAGTTAATAAGTTCACATAAGTATTCCTTTATTTAGTATTTTGAGTATTTATGATAAATATTATGTGTTTACCATATGTATATCAATAAAATCAATAAAACATTAATGAAAGTGACAATCTCGATAGTGCGTTGAATTCGTCTTGAAGATTCCTACAATATTATGGAAAAAAAATGTAACGGTGCTATTTAAAAAATAATTCAAGTGACCTTCACTTTTTTATTAAAAAAAATTTTTTAATTTTTTTATCATATATTGTAGCCCGCATATGAAATAAAATAATCACCTTTCAACCCTTTTTAATTGTCGGAAGTATCTAAAAGATCGTGCCTTCCATTATGCTGAACACC
>NW_017259239.1:441332-442532 GCF_001594045.1 Atta colombica | reverse complement strand
ATATATACATATATATATATTTATATTATTTATTTAATTTGTGAGACAGAAAAAATTTTATTTTAAGAAATGAAATATACTGTAAAAATTATGTCTGATTTAGCCTATACGTGTGAACTATGAATGCAATTAAAAAAAGGCGTCGTGATCACATGATTTAGACAGCCAATCAGATCGTTAATGTTTCATCTCTGTTTTCTAGGGACTAAAACTTACAACTAAACTTTTACGTAGTTAGAAATACAGTAACGATAAAGGTAACTAGTGAAATCGCTACCATTACCTCAAAAATATAATGCGGTACTATGAACATTACTCAGAAAAAAAATGTAACGTCGTTACATTTTTTTTACCATAATTCGTTATCGAAAAAAATAATTTGTAACGATAACGTTACAAATAACGCATTACTTGTCAATCTTGCTTGAAATATTATTTTAACTGATTATGATTACTTCTTTTTTTGAGGTATTATCTTTGGTTTTTTCTGCAAAATAGTGTACATAACGCCTTTTTTTATCTTTTTAATGTCTTTTCTGGTTAGAATGTTACTTATTGTTGAAAGAAATGCGATCTAATGCCAATTGCGTTTCATATGATAATTAATTTGTTTCTTTTAGATTGTTCTGTCCTTTTTTAGTTCATGAAGACGCATGATACGCACGCACATTACCCTATCTTACCTTACTGCTTACTTTCGTCAATTAATTCTGACTCAAAACTCTTTTACTTTGTAACGGCTAACCTTATAATACACTTGAGTAATCGTAATAAATCACTTATTCTATATTTCATCTGTATCTAGTTATTTATATAAAATAGTATCAACATTTATAACATTAGTTTTTAAAAATATTTAAAACTTTAATAAATTGTAATTAATTTGATAATTGTCATTGATATCTATACGGAACTATTAACAAGTCGTACGAATAAAACTGCCGCGTCTCCTGATAAATTTAGATGAAGTTCCGATAACCTGAATTCTCCTTCTGATTTTGTTATTGGTTTAAGGTATAACAAGGCGTGTTCTAATCCATGGTGCTAGAGGAGGGCGTGGGGCGCGGGGAGTACTCGTAGGTACGGGAGGTACTCGTAGGGGGGGAAGACGCGAGAGGTACTCGTAGGGAGGGGAAAGGCGCGGGAAAGCCCCGGCGTTATCGGTGTTTATAATGATCGGCGCTATCAGTGTTTATAATG
>NW_017259239.1:438903-441232 GCF_001594045.1 Atta colombica | reverse complement strand
ATGCTAGAAATCCTGAGAATCGAATTCGGGATCTTTTATATAGCAGCCCAGTGCGCTGTCTATTCTGCCACACTTACTCTCAAATATAAATATAAATATAAATATATAAGTATTTCTTTTTTTAATTTTATTCATATTTCATACATAAAATTTTATCGAACTTATAATTCCAATCTTCCGGCTCCGGATCGGGTTCGTACGGAGGCCGAAAAGTTCAGCTAAGAACAAGTCTTGATCCTCCCAGATCAAGTATTTCTCGTTTTTCCCGGTCTTATCGCCTCTCCGCACGTATCATTTGTCTGTTAAATATATTAATAAATCCTCTAATGCTGATGTTGCTACGATGTGTTTCCTGGAAAAAGTATAACAAAGTAAATTAGAAAAAAAGATAATTAGAAAATATCCTATAATTTATAATTTAAAATTTAAACTGAATTTATCAGAGGAATTATCAGGACCCTCACTTCATTTAATAATTGTAGCCGCACAACTCTTTGGTTGTCGACCATAATGTATTGGAAAAAGAAAAATAAAAAAGCATTATAAGGATAAATCAGCTAAAGAAAAACAAGAAATGTTAAAAGAGATACAAATAGAAAGAAAAAATTACTTACTCCTTCAACGGGATATAAGTTTCATAAGTTATTTCTAAAAGTTCCCTGAAGTTGCTCATAATTGTTGCGTGAGAGTGGAAACTATTCGATGAAACTTTAAAAAAAAAAAAATCACACTAATGTGTATATCTATCATTATGTTCCACTATCATTCAGTTACTTAATGTAATTTTGTAAGCAGTAAAATACTTTTGCACGCTGAGAAAAAAAATCACTCGAAAATAAAAAAATGATTCTCGCGCAAACGAAATCTGACATAAACTAATGCTGAGAAGAGACTTTACCATAGTGAGGCTATCTAGGATACATTTGCGCTGCATATGAAACTCATAAAAATGTCTGCAGACTATAGAACTCGAGATGTCACAAAAAATGTGTAGGTAATACTGTTAGAGAAAGATACGAGCGCGCGCGATGATGTTAGAGCGCGTAACATGATACCGGGACAAAAAGAAATGAATTAATAGACTACAAATCTCTTATTTTTAGGACGCAATTTTTTCAATATGATTTTTATTAGCGCGTCGAGACAAAAGATGGAGAGTAAAAGAAAATACATGTATATAGTGATTTGAACGAAAATTTTTTTTATTGACATCTTATTACATCATTTTATTTTTTTCATCACGTATTAAAAACTAAAGCCAATAGTTTGCAATCGACGTTGATGTCCATTGAAAATATCGCTATCATGTATAGCGTATATCACGTTCTCAGATGCGATGTTGGAGAATCGCGTATACTTGACATCAACCATATCAACGAATCAGGCTAATCGCTCGAACATTACATCTATCCATCAAACGCAAACCTACATCATAGTGTCGTTTCGGTCATCATAATGCGTACGGACAAAGAATCGAGACGTACGAGCGTCATTCAGCGTGCAAACGCTGACAGCAATCCAATGCTTATAAAATTATCTTTATATTCGTTTCGCAGCATCTTGTAAATATTCCATCGCTGCTTGTAGAGGACCTTCCACGTTTCGAGAGACAGCGACGTTCGTGTCCTCGATGATCTCCTACAATCTTCACGTAACTCGATGGACCAACATTGATTCCAATTTCCAAAAATTTGTAGCCCATAGCCGTCAAATCGTAACGTCTGCTCAGTAAACACACCGCGCGATGCTCTATGCTGTATACGTACGTAATGTTAAACAACGTTTCTGTATAAAATGTTGAAACTTATATTTCTGCAGTTCTTCTTTGTTTCATATGATGCGTTGCTGTCTTTAGCGAAGTACATTTTTCAACCGTTCGTACAAGCGGATATTGAAAGACTGATTGCATCCATAAATTGCGAAGTATATGATAAAACTTCGAAAATCGAAGAGGGAGTAATCCTTCCCTCTTTCCAAGAACTGTGAACATGTCTTAAAACATGTCGCGACATGTTTTATCATGCTTTTTACGTATTTTCTTTATCACGAATTTATCAATGTTTATACTTTATGATATATATTTCGACTTGATGATGATGATGATGATGATGAACACGTTGGCGACTTTGATGCTTTTTCCCCAGGACAATATCTCGCTTTTTCCTTCGATGGCGGTGGATTTGACGGACTTGGCGACGAGGGATGATACCTCTTTCGCTCGATCGATGTATATATTCTTTTACTCGATTCATGTCTTAACGCTCGTAACTGAAACTTACGATTGAAAAAAAGTCTTATACACTACCTATATATATGTACTATTAGAACA
>NW_017259239.1:419385-438803 GCF_001594045.1 Atta colombica | reverse complement strand
ATATATATATATATATATATATATACATCCATATATATATCGTTCATACATATCCGTTCATATATACATACATACATACATATATGTTCATACATATACATTCAAATATACATTTATACATACATTTATACATATATACGTTTATATATATGAGTACATGTATTACAAAGGAAAGGAAAAAAGAAATATGTAATAAATACATATTTTTTATTTAAAAAATTCTTTTGCAACCACCAGTTATATATTTTCAATACATTTTATAACGCGCAATTCTTAACATGTTGTCCACATCGCATAGTATTAACAACATCCAGATTAAAGGTTAAAGATTCCATGTCTTCGTAAACTGCATTCAAAGTCTCGATGTATATGCGTTCTCGCTCATCGTCCAAAAGCAAGTTCCACAGCCACGTTCATTTCTCATGTCCCTTAACGTACACGATAACATCATGTTCAAATACAGCTGTCAAATACACTGTTGTGATCAGGCGTTTGCCTCGTTGTATGGGACCATCCCAATCCATGATAATAAGCACTCAACCAGAAAGCGCAAGACCTGCCGGATCTTGTCCAAAAATTTCCATGACACGGGACTCGTAAAAATGTAATGTATGAGAACAGTCCTATGTTTCAATACCACTATTTCCTTCACAATAAATTTCTTGTTAACGATGAATCCTTGCAAATCCACGAACATTGGCATGAGCATGTTGTTGAGAAGATTGCGGTCGATTGCAGTCGAATGCGATATATCATAGATTTTATATCATGTCGGAAGTGCGCTTAGGTGATTTTGCGCACAACGTTGGTCAATGGATTATACTGAATCACGCGATCGTGATGAGATAATAAGCTATTGTATTTGCTAGCACGTTCTTCTTACATTCAAAATCTAATCGCACGTCCACGGTGCCACTCTTGACCGATTCGTTCTGTCGAAAGCAATCGATGATCACGAACGGGCCATTACGTAAAAAAGTCGTAAAGGTGAGACTCGGCTCAAGATACTCGTATCCGTAGCAGCCCTTGCAAAAACGCGCGTACAAGTCGTACAGAATCACACATCTGTCTTTATCAAAATCCAGATTCAAGTCATCATACGGATAATCCGAATTCAAGTAGAGTTTCGCATTGATTAATTTGCAATCGTCGAATCGACTTATACCTTCGGATATGACGTTTTTTCGAGCTGTTTGCATAGTGAAAATGATGTAACGCGGCTTTTCGAACTGAGTAGCTGTCTTGATGGAGACGAATGTTTGATTGTGCTCTGCAAGAGCGGAAACCCGTACAGATCCCACGAGCGAAAAGCCTTGCTCAGATATCATCAGCTTTCCAAAGCGCTTGTCGTTGCGCACTCGTATTAAAACTCGTATCAACTCGTGACGAGCGTTGATCACTACGCGTTTCTGTAATATTCGCAAAATTCCAGCAATACGTAGAACGGTACACAGAAATTAAAATATCCGGTCGCAGTAGTCTGCGAATCCCAACCGGCAGAATCACGCTTCTGTCGGATGACACTGTTACATAATTTTTGAGCGTGCTAGTTATGCCCGCGTTTCTGTTACGATCAATCTCCACACCGTTGAGTTCATATCGTATCTTATCGAATATGAATGTGACGCAATTATTTCCCAATGTCACGTGAGCACTCTGGATCACTTTGTTCTTCGTCAGTTTTCCCTCGACGTACAGAAAGCTTTCGTACGACAGTGTGATCCTGTTGCTGTATGTGTATTCTTATTTCGTCGCTGTACTCGAACGTTGTATTGGCGAACGGGCTGTACGTGTGAGTCTCAATCCTGATGATGCGATCGTCGAAGATCGACTCGTCTTTAATGTTTAGGATATCAGTCATCTCAAATGTTGCGCACCGCGAATCCCAAAGACTTTAAAAATGTAAATGTGTTTGACACGCTAAACTTCTTCTTCTGTCTGATGCAGCTGGATGAGCGAGTGTCATCGAACTGTGACGTCAGTGACCTTGTAAAAAATGCGTTATCTCTCTGCGAACGCTCCGTTCCGTTCAGCACGAGCATCTCACGCTCACGTTATCACTGTCGCTGTCGTATGTGTAATCTAAAGATCTCTTCTCCTCGAAAATCGAGCAAAATCCGTTCTGATCGACGATGCGTATCGTTAGATCCGTAATGCTCCAAACAATGGTCAACAGGTAAATGATCTGCGCCGGCTCTCCGATATCTTATATCCTGGAGGCACGCTCGGCGAAAATTCGTGTACGCATTTTTGCTGTTGCTGTACGCGCTCAGGATCATGTTACACTCTACGCGGATAACATTTACATTCATTATGTTGATCGACACATCCTATTTGTGTTACCTTTGCGGCCGCAGTATACGCTTCGACGAGAATCCCAGCAGCGATCCAATGCTATTGGGCTTGCCAAAGTTTATTCCGTATGCACATCTAATCTCGCATCTCATGTTGTAGTTTGCGCGGAGCATAATCGGGTATTCTCTATTTTCATCATTTCATTATCATCATCGGTGTCATTGTTGTTGTTGTTATTGTCACCATGCACTACAACGGTTCCAAGCGCGTCATGGTGTGGACGTTTCTGTAAAATCGCGCGTTTCAAAAATTCATTTATGTCTCGCACTTCATATGAACCTTCAGGAATTGCAATTCCATGTCTTTGATGAAATAAAATTTGTTGTTCGATTCATTCACGTTCGGTATTGTGTGATAGCATAAATCTCAAAAATCGCCAGACCGAGCTCGTAATCTCCGTCACTCAAATCTATGGGGAAAGTAATTCGCCGCGAGAACGGTGCTCAGTGTAAGCGTCAACGACATGACTGAAAAAGCATTCGACGAATACTAAGATTTCACAGCATCTCGTCGAGCTTTTTAAATTCACGCGCGTCTACCGCAGACACATCTGTTCTGATCGTACGTCTGATAGAACGTGCGAATGTACTCTATCGTCATAGCACCGTTTCCAAAATATCGCATCAGTTCCTTCGGCAGTCGAAGATTACCGAAACTGTCAAAGTACACGACGCGATTGTTCGTTTTCGCGTACGCTATCCAGTGAGTACCAGGCCCCGTCGCATCGTCCAGATTCACGATACTGCTTTCGTTTCGGTGCGCGCCGCTCGTCGGTAACGTGATACGCATGAAAACGCCTCTAAAGTATGGTACGCGCATACGTCTCGCGAACTCATACAATTGCACATTGGTAGTTGCGCCAAACGGCATTTTTATTGTCTTTTTGGCATTTTTTTTTTCTTTGCAGCTACACCCTGTCCATGTTTGTACGGACCGAGATACGGTCCGCGCCCGTATTTGTACGGAGCGAGATACAGTCCGCGACCCTGCTCTATCGCGCGATCGTGACGTTGCAGCTCTTCGAGCTGACGTCGCATGGCTTTGCTGTCATTTACCACTTTCGCCACGCTGGCCGCTCCGCCGATCAAGGATCCAAGCGCGTCCAACATTGGCAGAAACGGTAACGCACCGTCTCGTTTCGCTGTTGGAAGTATCCGCTTTTTCGTTGCCTTTTTCCTCGTCGTCTTCTTTTTCGATTTCATGCCCATGCCGATGTTGGTCTTGGCTTTCATCGCTGTCTAGACGGCAGCTGCGGCGGCTCTCTCGCTCAGAGCCGAATCTCTCGCAGTGACGCGTCCTAACGTTTTATCGGCGAGTACCTTGTCCGCCGTGTGTCTATCGGTGAGATCATTGCTCCGAGAATACGCAATGTCGTGTTCTTGGCACGTCGCGTCCAGGATTTATGCCCTCGTTACTTCTGACTAGTCGCTTCGTAAGCCGAATGCTCGGACTGCAAAACTGGTAACTCGGAATATGTAACTCGAAAGGAAACACGTTTATCGCTCGATTCAGCAGACCGCTGCGCGACGCTGACATTCGCTACAGCCCTTTATCTTTGGTGCGGGGCCGTCGATGTGCGTTCGCTGCCATGGCTGATTGTAGTGCTCGTTGTAGCGACGATAGGTTCGAATCTCCGAATCTGCTTTCACGTGTTTCGGAAGTTTATCCCTGACGTGTTCGATGTAATTGCCGTACACGCGTAAGAGTACGACCTTCGGTATATATTGCAATTGCTCGACGCTCAAGTCTCGAATATCGGAAGGATGACACAGCACGAGATACATTTTGCTACTGCGCGATTCGCGGATTCGCGCACCTTTAAACAGTCAATCGAGAGCGCACAGTCTTTAGTGTGAGCATGAAATTCGTGCTGCAACCGCTAACGATACACGTCACAAACTGTGAAATCGCGAATGACGGGAGGCAGCGCGAAGAAGCGCAAGCATGACGAAATGCTGCCGAGTACTATACACGCGATCATTTGCGGCTCGAATTGTGGTAAAACCAATGTTCTCATAAGCTTGCTCGAGAGTTCAAACGGCATACGTTTCGAGAATGTGTACGTCTACTCGAAATCGTTGCAACAGCCAAAGTATCGATATCTCAAAAATTTATTTATGTCTATCGATGAAATCGGCTGCTTTACGTTCTCCAACAACAGCGACGTCGTTCCACCGAGCGAGGCGCGCTCAAATTCTATTTTTATCTTTATGACGTAGCATGCGACAAACAAGAGAGAATACTTTTCGACGGGCCGCGAACGTTGACTGCTTCTATCTCTGACTCAGACGTACGCGAGGATACCTAAATCATCTGATACGCGACAACACGAACCTATTGATCCTATTTAAACAGGATTGTATCAACTTGAAACACGTTTACAATGATCACGTAAATACCGTACATGTCATACGATGAATTTTGTTTGTGATGTCGCGACTGTTGGCAAAAAAAATATGGATTTTTAGTGACAGACAAGGACAGTGCGCTTAAAGACGAGAGATAGGAAGGGATTTAGAGTTCGCGATATTATAACGTGACTAGTCGTTGTCAATACTTCGCCAGAGACGAATATGAATGATGTGCGCGAGCATGAAAAAATTGCAAGGGAGATCGAGAAGACGAGCGAGTCGATCTGCAAGAAACATCGAGCTCTAAAGACCAATAGAATCGAGGAAGATATGACATTGGATTGGCATTTTAAACCTATTATCAAACCTCTGCAGCAGATTATTGATAACACCCCTCATGCGTGCGATGATGACGCAGCATCTGCCTCCAAGCGTGAGAAAAAAGAGGTAGAGGAGGAGGAGGAGGAGAAGGAGGAGGAGGAGAAGGAGGAGGAGGAGAAGGAGGAGGAAGAGAAAGCGAGCGAGCGATTCCGCGTAAATCCGATCGATCGCACGATCGTGTACAGCCGATAACCTTCATTCCGCGTACCAAAATCGTACGATAGAATTGTTGGAGGACGTTTTCGAAATGAAGGAAGACTCGCTAGCGACGAAGGTTCAAAATCGGTTGCAAACGTCGGAAGGTCGAGAGGCTTAGGGGTTAGGCCCACTGAGTCAAAAGTATGTTGAGGCTGTCCTGAGAGGAACGCGAAATAAACAAAAGAGTGATGTAGATTATGTGTACGGTGTTTACCTACACAAGGATGGATTGATGTTTGGCAATAAACGTTTCAACGTAGATGATGCGGACAACATAATTATCGATGGTATACGATACGTCGATACGCCTGGTCTTTACGAGTTGATTTTCAAGAGAATTCCCGACGATCTCCTTTACACGGAAGACAATATGAACAAGTACAAGAGCATGCTACTAGATGAACGCGCACAAACACGCGCACAAGCATCAATCGCAGGGCCGATTATTGAGCAATAGGGGATACAAGTACAAATACGTAATCGCACCGTTAATGTCGATCACATCCAAGAAACAGAAGAAGATATCTGGAAAAGGATTATTTCATGCAATATTGAATGACAACGCGATTGATTACGTGCATTGGGATGATCCCAACGAACTGGTGGATCGTCTATTGATCAACGCTTCGCACCGAGCGAGCAACAACGCTCAAAATAACGAGATGCTGTCGATCATCGAGGAACTTCACGAAACCGGTCTTATTATAAATTAAATCGCGTATAGATGAAACGAGTCAGTCGAGTGTAAGTGTCAATAAGAAAAAAAAATTCTTCTGCTCTGTGTATTAGTCGTTGAAACATGAAAAAAAGATTCAGCGAAAAGAGAAAAATTAGCTCCGAAAGACGTCGACTCGTCGAGAAATTGCATGCTCCGACGAGAAGAAATTTTCCGCGAAGGCGCGTCATAATTCGAGGATACGACAATTTGTGGCAGGCTGATATCGTCGAGTTGCGTCCATACTCAGGCTTCAACAGAGGCCATTACATACTCACCGTCATCGATGTGTTGAGCAAGTACGCGTGAGCCGTACCGCTCAAGAACAAGGATGGAAGCGAGACGGCTGATGCTATTGCTGAGATAATTTGAGCGAGTGGAAGATGTCCGAAAAATTTACAAACGGATATGGGGAAAGAATTTTACAATGCCGATGTGCAGAAAATTTTGAAAAAACACGACGTTAATCACTATTCCACATATTCGTTGAAAGCATGGGGAAAGAATTTTACAACGCCGATGTGCAGAAAATTTTGAAAAAACACGACGTTAATCACTATTCCACATATTCGTTGAAAGCATCAGTAGTCAAGCGGTTCAATCGCACGCTCAAAAACATGTGGAAGATGTTTACGTTCAACGGCAATTACAAGTGAATCGACGAGCTGCTGCGTCTCATGTCAGATTATAACGCGCGCAAGCATCGGACTATCGGCATGCGACCTGCCGACGTAACTCCCGCAATCGCCGAAAGACTTTTGGACGTGGTGTACAGCGATAAAGATTGCTGGTCCGTCAAAATTTAAAGTGGGCGATTCGGTACGCATGAGCAAGTACAAGACGATTTTTGAGAAAAGTTACACACCAAATTGGATCACCGAGGTGTTTACAATCATTAAGATACAGCGTACCAATCCCATAACCTACTCGAGGATTATAGCGGAAAATCCGTCGCTGGAGTGTTTTACGAGCGTAAGTTGCATCGCGCTACTCATCCGGTTTCGCGATCATTGCCTCCGCGCCGTACCGTCCGTTACATTTTGTTATTAATTTTACAACGTGATTGCGCACATTCTCCATGATCTTATCGAATATCGCGTTGTTCATTAGTTTATACAAATTTTTTTCGAAATCTTTTTTGCGCGTTCTAAATTGTGTATTGAGTTCAATTTAATCGCGGAGCCATGGAGATTGAGCGAATTGTAGCATCCGGTGGATCTTTGTTACGCGAAGACGTACATTGACGTGACGAGTATATTGCTGCAGGTTGCGATAGTGGATGACGTAACGCTGCTTACAACATCACTAGAAGTTTATCTTCGCGCTTGCCGGGCGGTTTATCACGCGTTGAACAGAAAGGTAAGTCAGTATGTCGGTCATGTAGATGCTGCGAAATACGATCGGAATATAGAACGAATTTTTATAATTTAAGTTATAATTTGAATGCGCTGGACCGCGGTATCTACCGGTGAGATGACAATGACTCACGTATCGTCCGGTGCGAACGATTTCTCGCAGATGTGACAACGCGTCGCGCTACAGTATGCCTCCCATTGCTGTTTAAGCAACGTTTCCATGAGTACGTTGGCGGATACGATATTTTTCACGCGATGTGCCAAATTGTTGAGTTGTTGCACGAATCACGTTATACAGACTTCACGCGATGGAAGTAATACTATGATAATGTGTCGTCGTACGTAATAGCTTATGCTAAACGCTTCATGTCGCTGATACGACGACGCGTCTTTCTTATCGAATTCGTAGGACGCACTTCAGGTCGACATAGACGATGAACGGCACTCGTTCCCGGTTGCTGTAGTTGCCAAATTCGAGCTACTTGTCGTCTTCACTCGGCAGTCGGATGACGCAGTCATTGATCTTCTGGCAGTCCATTACGTGCGATTACAATTTTTCGTTCATACTAATGGAGATACTTGTAAATAATAGAGAAATCGTTTTTTACTGTTTCTTTTTTACTGTTTTTTTATTGGCTTTTCTTATTATACTTACCAATCGCAGAAAAATTTCTTGTTCTTTTTTCTATTAATCTGCAAGACGAGACGCGATAGATTTTTTATTCACGCAAAGTGTCTAATGCTGTCGTTGTATGAATCTTGTAGATGCAGGAGATTGATGCTTCTCCTTCTTGTCATCCGTGAGCCGCAGAGGAAGGACTTGTTTATTCTCGATGCTATACACGTTGATCGATACCGCATTCAACCGTTCGAATTTAGAAATGTCTTTTAAAGTCATTGGAAACTCAATGTTTGTGAGATTCAATACTGTCGTATAATGCGGATAGAACGATTCCCGTTCCGTATACTTTTCAACTGGGTACAGAGCGGATACCGACCACGCGAAGCACGCATTGTCCGTTGTACGAACACTGATTACTGCTCGTTTCGTCGCTCATGGAACTTTGATATGATATCCCGCGCGCATGGGATTTAATTTGTTCACATTGATAGTCAAATTCAATATACGTGACAATGCCCACCTGCTGTCGCGTTCCTTTTCGAGCGATGCTAGGATAGGCTCGATAACGTGCTGTTCGTATCACTAGCGCAAATCGGTGTATCGATATATCTCGCTGTTCTTTGTAACTATGCTCTTATTAGCACGTTTATCCTTCGTCGCGAACTGACCGTTGAACGCGGTGTTTACTTTCACACTACCGTGTCTTTCTACAGCGTCTCGCATTCGCTCTAGAACATTGCTAGTGTCTTCTAAAAACCGCCGCGATTCGATATAATTAGAGTTTATGACCACACCTGTCAATATACGACTCTCGAACGTGGCGTCGATCTCTCGCCAGACAAGAAATCGTTCGTTGCTACTCGCGTACTCGCCACTAATGTGCATGAAACGTTGCTCTAATTGCGATTTTGCACCCGCGAGTCGCGCGATCCTCGCCACCGCGGATTGTCTGTGTTCAACGGCGAGGCACGGACGCTTGGCACGACAAAGTCTTCGAGCTGCTCGATGCACTCGTCGCATCGTTGCAGCCACGCGAAACACTCCATCAGAGTAGCGACGTGGCCGCACTGCTCAGTTCGCTCACGATTTTCCATTCTTTTCACAGTTTTTAGATTACGTCGCACTCTTCCACGGAACACTTGCACATGACTCGTTCACACACGTTACAAACACCGTGACATATCTAGAATATCATAATGAATATCTAGAATATCATAATTTACCTTTTCATTATTTTCATTATTTGTTTGCGAAAGTCCACTCAGTTTTAGTGCAAGATCGCGATCACGAAACTCCATTCATATATTGTCAATAATCAACAGTTCGACACACTTTTCATTATCCGCGGGAATTAATGCACATGCACCAACCTTGGCTCTTATCTGCGATTTTCTTTGCCCAATAATAATCATCTTGTATTACATTGACATTTCTATTCCACCAATGTTTCTTTTCATACTCATCGTCCTCGTAACATTTGTCTCATAACCGGGGTACACTTTCTATCGCGCGAGTAAAGACCAGTTAGAAACGGGCTCTTTAATAACTATTCCATGTTTCTCATCGCGTATACCTAATTCTCAATCGCGTAGGAATTGCACCGGTGATATTCATACATCTGTGTCTCTTTTTTGCGGATTATTGAGAACGTACAGCACATCATCTGCATTACAGTCTTCCCACATATTTTCCAGTACTGTTCACAATAGTTCTTTTTTTAATGTGTGCAGAGTGGGCACATGCTGCACGAGAATATATTGTACAAAGATCCTCTGCAATTCTTGTGCACAACTTGCCATCTAGCCTACCGAAAAAACTAGTCTCGTGCTCTCTCTGACGTGATACATTCCTACATCGTTAATGTCAGCTATACGAATCATACATCCTGTGCATATGATTAAAATACCACCCATTGTAATAATTGTGGATCACACAGTGCTTAATGCGAACGTACGGATTTCCGAAAGCTGCACGAATTTTTCTACGCGATCGATTTCATATTCGCTCATATCACTAGCACATCCACTATTGTCGGATAGCATTTCTTTTTCGTCAGACGATTCTTAGTCCATTATATTCTCAAAGTCTTCCATTTCAAGCACTTCGAATATTTCGTCTCTGATATTTGCGAACTGTTCCGGATCCACGTTTCTAATATACTTGGCTATGTTAGCTATGTTCTGAACATTTCTGATATTCTCGACTTCTACATCGTCCATTATATTCCCAAATTCTATTTCCATTGCTTCAAATAACTTGTCTGCATTCACACCATCTATGTCCTCAACGTCTGCACGATGATCAATCATACTTATACTTATTGCGATTCGGTAAAGGCGCCAACTGAGGTGCCGCGTGCTTATAATATTATATATTCCATTATATATTCCATTTGTGACTTCTTTTTCCTTTATCCCTATTAGGTCGCAATAGTGACCACAACATCACGTATCATTATAAACACCGATAGCATCGGGACTTTCCCTCGCCTTCCTCCTCCTTCCCCGCGCCTAGTAATATCCCCCGCGCCTACGAGTACCCCCCCACGCCTCTCCCTAGCCCCATGGGTTAGAACCCGCCTTATTTAATTAGTGGTTTACTACTGTTATGTCTGCTATCTGAGTTATTTTCTTATGATATATTGCGTGGTAACGCTGGTTATATGATATATGGCGCCGTAACGCTGATTATCGACCGCATTATCGACTGATTTAGTTATTGTGTAATTCTGCGCCATAGAGCGCTGTTAGTATGTGCGCGCATTCCATTCGTTACGTTATTAGAAGAAGCTATCTAGCAAGCATCAGAGCAGCATGCAGTTTATTTGTGCTAATAAGTATCTAAAGTAATATAAAGCAAGTGCCATTCCTTTGCCCAAGATTGCAATCAATGATTCATTTCAACTACTGTATTTTAATGCGCTGATCACAAATACGATCATGAAAATTGTTGAAAAATCATTTTCAAGATCAAATAAAAAAACCAATTTTTTTCACATTTAACATTGAAAGTGATCTAATTACCAATTTTCATAGTTGTATGTACATTATCAAAATACGATAGTATAACCATTGCAAAAAAAGTAAACAATAAAAAGTAGACAATAATCAGAAGATTTATCCATAAATTTTTACTTTTTCTAAAGAAAAAAGAGCCTTATCCGAAAATATTATCGATAGTATTGTTAAGATTGATTAATAATATTTATATCCAATATAATATTATTTATATCCAACCATAATAATATTTATATCCAACATACTATTGGATTGTCCGGAAAGTTCGTGCCGCAAAAGATTTAAATTTAATAAATATATACTAAAATTTAAATCTTCTGCGTTTCAATTTTCCTTCAAAATCGGCACGAACTTTCCGGACAATCCAATATTATGTTTGCAACCGACAACGATGTTTGTTGAAGAAATTTTTATAAAAATATTTAACGAATATGAAAAACTTAAAATGTTAGTAAATACATGATAAGACATTAATGCTACTTAAACCCAATTTCAATAAAATTTGACGAGGACATGTAGTATTAATTAAATATGGTAAGATCTATAAATGCGAAGATGCGGAAATATTCCATTTCAAAATATTCAAAATTTATTTAATCGTTTCGATTAATGCTTTTTACAATTTTGGTAGTATGAAAAATAATTAAAATTAAAAACTAATATGTTAAACAGATTAAAAACTACACTCGCAGGCAAAAAAAAGTGGATCACTAAGCTTTTAGCAAATATTTTTAATACTTTTGAATAGCGAACTCAGCGAAAAATCATTGTATTGAGATGTTTAAAAAAGTATTTTAAAACGTAAACTCTACTTTTTAAACCAGTACTTCAAAAACCGGTCTTACTGATATTTCATAAAGTACGTAAACATAAATTAAAGTGTGACAAATCTCAAAATTTTTTACGAAATTTGAGAAGTTCCATAGCGCGAATAAAAAATTGGACATAAATACGGTTTACAACATTCGAAAGAGTGAATCTTTATCTTTAATTTGCTTTTTTTCTCTGTACGATTTTTCTTCATCGAATTATTTAACATTGAAGTAAAAATGACCCTTCTGCTTCAACGTTGAATAACTCGGTAAAAAAAAATCGTACAGAGGTCGAAAAAAAGCAAATTAAAGACAAAGATTCACTCTTTCGAATGCTGTAAATCGTATTTATGTCTAATTTTTATTCGCGCTATGGAATTTCCCAAATTTCAAAATTTTAAGGTAAAAAATTTTGAAGTTTGAAATGTCTATATCTATGTAACTCCATAAAAATCAGTAAGACTATTTTCTAAAATACTAATCTGAATAGTAGAGATCTCAAGCTTTAAGAGAATCCTAAAGAGAACCTCGAATTCCTACAGAATCACTAGATATTTTTCCAGTGCATTGATATGTCTTTATATACTACTACACTAATATTTCACGCACCTATGATACATGTCATCACACGTACGTGTCAATTTTCGTACAACAAATTTGTCGCGATAAAACGTCTAAGTCTAATTCTAAGAATTTGACGTTGTTTGTTCGTGCAAATAACATATTTGTGAAACTATTATGTCGTACGTACAGGTTGCAAAGCTTGCATATCAAGCAAATATATTGTCATGACAGTTGAGACATCATGTTACACTAAGAAATGATAAAAAATATATCAATTTCGAAATTTTTTTGTCGTCAGCATAGACTCAACTTCATACGTATTAATGCGTATACTTTAATCCTGAAAAAGAATTTTCAAAGAAAGTGAAAGAGAAAAAAGTATTTGTTATACAAAAATTATACATGTTTAGTAATGCAGATCTTTTAGGATCTTCTTAAAATGTTTTTTAAGCATCTTGATACAATGATTTTTGACGAAGTTATTTCATTTTGCAAGGACTCCGCAACCTTATGGATTTTAATTCTCGGTGAAATTATCTGAAAATTTAGTATATTGATCCTGCTTATTGTCCTGAACAAATATCTCAATGGGCACAAAGGCCAAAAATATCTAGGGTCCGAGTTATGGAGTGCTAAAGTATAAAAATGCGTCTATTCATTCGATGGTAATCGGTAAAAAGTGATGATCGGTAAAAAGTCGCCCCGTGATTTACACGGGGCGACTTTTATTCGTTAGAAGCCGCGTTTAGCGACGTCATAGCGAATTCGCTACTAAAAATTTCTTCTAGACGCAGGTTTGCATCGCGGCGAATACTGCTTTCGACGTTTGTCACTAGCTTGTCGCTAACTTCTTACGCTTCTTATCGCTGTCGATAAATGCTTTAATCTCAGTTCTTCTAGAGCGAATTTTTAAGTCGTCAAGCAACCATTCGACGCTGCGATTTCAAAATTTTAGATACTAGCAAATAAAAAACAACGTGTAGAAGAAGCTTTCATCAACGAATTCGCTAACAAATTTAGAAACTTACTTTAAGCGAATAGCAGAGAATTCGCTGGTGAATTAATGACATCACTAGGTATGACTTCTAACGAAGTTGCTCCGTGTACGAGTAAATCACATTTAAGATTATAACGTATTCATGCGTGTATGAAACCGGGAATCTATTCAGCCAACTAAGGCAAAGATGACACAAACATTATACATATAATATTTAATATAATATATTATATTGTATATTAATTTTTATTGCAAAAAATATTACCTCAGCTAGGAGTCGAACCTTTGAAAAATCCTCGAAAAATAATTTCTGCGCAAATTTCAAAGAAGACTACATAGTATATAAATTCACAAAATCATAGAAGCATTTAAGAGCCAGCTACACCGTTTAAGGCTTTGATTTCTATAGTTTGTGTTATCACATATACGTCCTATAATATATTAAATATTACATGTATAACGTTTGTGTCAGCTTTGCCTTAGTTGGCTGAATCGATTTTCCCGGTCTCACACATGAATATGTTACAATCTTATCGATTGTCATCGAATAAATAGACGCATTTTCATATTTTAGCTCCATAACTCAGATCCTAGGCATTTTTGGATTTTGTGTCCATTGAGACATTTATTCAGGTCTTTAAGGAGGATATATCTACTAAATTTTCAGATAATTTCACCGAGAGCCAAAATCCATAAGGTTGGTGCGAAGTCCTTTGCCTGCTGCTTCTCAACAAAATTAAAGTCATTTAAAATCAGAGAGAGAGAGAGAGAGAGAGAGAGAGAGAGAGAGAGAGAGAGAGAGAGAGAGAAAGAGAGAGTCAAAATCTTTAAAAACGTTAATTGAGTCAATTAAATATAATTTGAGTATATATTTGAATAAAATTAACAATAAATTTAAATACAATTTTTCTACAATTTTTCAAAGTGGCTCAACATAAAACATAAATAAGAAAGAGCATACAGCCACATACGCAAGTTATTTCTTGCAAAGTCATATATTTAAAATTTTAAAGTAAACATTTTGGTCAATTTTTTACCTTCAATACAAAATTAAAATTAAATATAAATATAAAATGCGATGTGAGATTCCAATTATAATGTTATTTCGATATTAATTGGTATATACGATTTTTCTTGTTGAAATTTTTATCTTGATCATTGTATGATAAACATGGAACTATCAGATTCTAATGAAATAAAACAGAGTTTTATATTTATATCTATTTTAATTATTAAGAGTGAATGAATAAATTTACCAATGTTTCGGTAACAATCAATTTACAATAATGCGATGTTTTTACAATAAAGAAAGAATATTATGCAGATGGAAAAATATCACAGATGGTAAGAAAAATACTTTAGAACGTGAATATGACAATGACAATATTAGCCTTACCAGACAGTATTTATATGTAATTGAAAGAAAGAAGAGGGAAAATTGCTATGAGGGAGAAAATTATTAGTGGAAGGGAATATTATTTAATATGTATTAAATACTAATATGTATTATTTAATAAAGATAGAAAAATAGCTCTCGAAAGCGTAATATCATTTTGTTTATTTAAGCCTAACTCTTGTTTCTTTGTGGGTAATATCTCTGTCATCATTCTTTTATAACATGAATCAAAATTTTGTGCCATCCCAATCAAACTTATGATCATGTTCTAGTTGATGCTGAGAGACCGCGATCATTTCAGTAGAAGGCTTTTTTTATGTTGGCTTTATGTTTTCTTTTTTCTAAACGAATATTAAGTTTACGTTTTGTTTGACCAATATTGAAATATTGCAATCAGGACAATTATTTATTTGGTAGACAATATTTGATTTTTTTTCTTCTTTTTTAAAGATTTTATCTTTCCCAGTTTTAATGAAACAATTTAAAAAGTTTATAAGTTTGTAAGCTAAATTAAAGTTAAATTTTTGTGTTATAGTTTTAAATTTTTCAGAAACATTTTTAAAGTATGGAACAGTAAAAAATCTTTTATTTTTTTTTTATGGAATCAGAGATGGGATTATGAATTTTTATGTTGTCAAAATTATTTTTAGAAGACAGTGCTTTTATTCTATTATTGATCGTGTAAAAATGAAATTCTAAAAAAAAAAATTCTGTTATAATATCCATTATTATAATATCCATTAATTAGGAAAGTATTGATTAAAGAATGAATATTTTTTTCGAATTTTGGGTGTGCAAGGAATAAAATTCTGTCTAATTATACTTCTTGTCCGATAATTATACCTCTTTTCAATTGATGATGATTAGAATAAAAGTTTAAATACCTGTCAGAATTAGTAAGTTTTTTATAATTGTCAAAAATTATTTTCTCGTTTTCAATCAATAATTCAACATCAAGAAAATTAATTCCTCCATTATTCGCTATATTCAACAGTAAACTGTATTCGTTCATGGTACGAGTTGAAAATACCTAAAATTGTTTTAATTTGATCTTTTTTTGCGGCTAATACAATATCGTCAACATAACGATAATAAAATGGAATGGAGAAGGCCAATATTTAAAAAATGTTATTAAAAAATTATATTCTAAATCTTGTATTACGCAATTCGTTAAAATAGAAGAAAGAGGAGATCCCAACCAATGGGCAAACCAAAAATTTATTGGAATATTATTCCATTAAATTTGAAAAAAGTGAAATTAAGAATTATAGAAACTGCTTTTAGAAATTCTTTTTATAGTAATGTTGTATTTTTGTTGTATTAATTTCCATCTTCTTTCTATACTTTCCAAAGAGATTCCAAAGAGATCATTTGGAATATTTATGTACATAAAGATTACATCGAAAGAAACTATTTGATGTCATGTTCAATTGGCATACTATTAATTATTTTTACTAAATCAAAGCTATTTTTAATATAACCAAAATTTTTATCGATGCTTTTGTCTATAATGTCTTTTAAAAAAATTACAAGATTGAAAAAGGGACTATTAATACAACTGACAATAATCTTTAAGAGATAATCTTCTTTATGTATCTTGGTGAGCCCATAAGATGATCTTGGTAAGATCTTGGTAAATCTTCGTCAAAATTATATAATCTGTTATAGGTACATTAAATACGATAAATTCTTTCTTTTTTCATATATAATAAGTTAGAAATGTCCGAATTTCATTTCGTCATTTTGTTAATAGGATTCTTTTTTATTGTTATATATGTCTAAGGTAGAATTCTTCCATTTTGTTGTTATAGTTATTTAGATCTACTAGTAAAATTAACAATATAAACACTTGCGCAACTCCGTATTCATGGATTTTATTATATTAAGTAATACATATCCTCCCATAAAATTTCGAAATCTTGGTTAGTAGTATACTAAAGTTGAGCTTAAATATCTATCGTACATAACTTATAGTTTTTGTCATTTTCAAGAAATTAAATGTTTGATGGATGAAGTCACAATTAACATCAAGGCTGAAGAATCTAATTTTTTCATATTTAATAAAATTTTAAAACATTCGTCGGAAAATATTATACAATTTAACGTAGAAAATATAAACTCTATTCGGATATTTATAATTTATACAAAAAAAAATAGAACATAAAAATCTATTTCGATTACAGACTGTAATTCAAAAACAAAAGAACACAATAAAAATAAAGAAGATATATATGTGTGACATTTACTATTTGCCGGAATAGGGATTTTTATGAAAAATTGCGTTCAAATCATTTCTACAATAATTGAGGGGATTTGCGTTATTATCAAAGAAATAAAGAAATATAATAAATGTGATGATATTTTACCTTTTCTGTAAATTAAACCTAGTTCTTCTTCTAATAACTTCAATTTTTCTTTAAAAATATTTCATCATTTAAGAATTTCTCTTTAAGGCAACTTGTTCCACAGGTAGTTAACAATCTCAAATTATCAAGAAAAAATGCATACAAATAATAAAGAACGTTATAGAAAAACGTGAAACAAAGAAACTAATTATAAATTTAAAAAGTCAGAAATTTTCAATTTTAATTGATGAAAGCACAATTATCTGTAATGATAAGTTGCTTTGTATCTTAATAAAGTATATATCATTAGAGACTAAAAAACATATAACTTAATTATTAGAATTAATTCCTTTAGATGCAACAGATTATACTGCAGATAAATTATATTCTGCATTTGAAAATTGTTTATAAAGTAAAGGAATGCCTTTATCAAACATTATAGGAATGACATATGATAATGCTTCAGTGATAATAGATGTTCGAAATTCTTTTGCAACTAGATTAAAAAAAGAGGTACCGACCCTCGTTGTTAAATTATATTTGCATTCCTCAGCTCTTATTGCGAGCAAAGCTTGTTTGAAATTGCCGGATGCATGTGAAAATGTTTTATACGCAGTTGTATATATTTCTCGACAAGTGCAAAAAGAGCGACTATTCTGTAAATTTTAGAACTTTTTTGAAGTCGAATCACGAAAAATCTTGAAATTATGAGGTACAAAATGTCTTGCAGAAGCGTGTTACTAGACTTCTCGATAACTGGGAAGTTTTGAAATTTTACTTCCTGGAAACAATTGAAAATAAAAATAACTCGGCAATAACTATTTTTAATACTTTAAATAATAATAAAATTAGAGCTTATATGTTATTTTTAAAATACCTTGAAATCTTTTAATGAATTTATATTAATACATTGTTTCAAGGAAGACAAATTTTAATTCACAAATTAGCTGAAACTAGTGAGCATTTGATAAAGCAATTTCTTGCTGCCTACAGCATTACAAAACATTTCTATGGAAATTATTAATTCTCAAAATTTTTTATCTTTACATTAAATTTATTTGGTCCAAAATGTGAATCTTTGTTACAATCAGAATCATTAGAATTTGTAATGAAAGTAAACCACCTGCTTATTTTGTTATGTAACTGAAGGATTAGATTAGAAGAATGATTAGAAGGAATGATACAATGATTGCCTTATAATGATCACATTTTTTTCGAGAATTATTTTTAGATCTTGCTGTAACTTTGCAAGAAGAAAGTAGACTCACCTTTTCAGAAATACAACAAGACATTTTCAAATTTTTGATATTACGACCTTAGCCTATGAATAGAGAATGCCTATTATTTGATGACGCGAATATTGTATTTGATGACGCGAATAAAACTCTTTTGACTAATTTAAAAATTGATGAAATGTGAAAGAATATTTTTCAAAAAAAGAAACTCAATAAAGAATCGCTTTTTCCAAATTTAGAGAATTTAGTAAATGCAATTATGTCACTTTCACACTCTAATGCTGAAGCAGAGAGAATTTTTTCTATTGTTACAGATGTGAAGAATAAAAAGAGGAATCGGATACATGTAATCAGTTTAGACACAGTATGTAAAATACGATCGAGTTTCCAAACTAATAACAATGATTGTCACACTTTCCAAATAGAATAGATTCTACACATTTAGAACTGCACAATTATAAGAATTTATTTTCTCCTAATTCTTACACCAGTCAACATAAAGAATAATAGAACATTTAAAAATTTATGCATGTTTTTATTATAACTTTCATTTGTATTGTTAGTATAATTTAACATCACTTTTTACTATATCATTAATATTTACATATAGTAATATAACAACATTTCTAGAAATCTTTTCTTTGTTTCCGTGACGCATGTATTTTACCATATATCATATTGTATTATTTAACATGCACTTCCTCTTTTATTCCAATATAACTAATAATATTCTTATATTATTGATTTTATTTTAATGCGACTATATTAATGCATTAATACAGTGCAATAATCCTTGGACTTTTTTTCGCTTAAACATATTTCTTTCTTTTCTTTATTTTTTTTACGACATATATACAATGCAAGTGTAATATTTAGATTTTATATTTGTTTTATATTTAAATGTTTATTTTCATGTTTTTTAAAATATTGTATTATTTATTATTAATTGCATCAGAATTTTTTTTTTGTTTGTGGAGGCAAACTTGTTCATTATTGATCAATAAATAATTTTGTTTTAGTAACTTCCTGAAAATGCCTCCATTTCATCAAATTGTGACAATGTAAACATTTTCCT